>NC_057410.1:14238824-14538824 GCF_019320065.1 Cervus canadensis | reverse complement strand
AGATGGGAGGGGTGTTCAGGATGGGGGGACACATGTATACCTGTGGCCAATTCATGTTGATGTATGGCACAAAACCATCACAATATTATAAAACAACTATCCTCCAATTAAGATTAATTAATTAATTTAAAAGAAAAAAAAAACCTTATCTTGGAAGCAGATGGAAAAAGCTGCCAATGTCAATCTGCCGTGCTTTTGGACCCATCGCTGTCTTGTACAAGTTCAACAGTCCAACTGTTTCTGCTCCACTTAAGTGGCTTTTTCTTATTTGCTTGCAGCATTCTAAAAGCGTCCACATGCTTCTAGAGCTTTTGATATAAGGATAGCAAGAGTCCAAACCTTCAAGGTGCTATTCCTTCCTCCTCCAACCCCCGCCAATTGAATTGCAGACAGAAAAAAACAACGTTAGAAGCAGAGGCTTTTGAGCTGGACATGACCTGACTGATCTCATTCAGCCATTTTTCAAACCAACGTTTCAAGGAGGGCTTTGATAGTTTTGCATATGTTACCTAGCTTCAAATTCCATTTATAACTGTAATTTTAAATTACACATTGAATAGCAGTTTTTAAGGTGTTGGAGATAACTAACATAGGATTCTCCTGCCATCTTCATTTAACTTAGAGGGGAGTGGAGCCCTTGAAAAAAAAAAAAAAATACCTACTCTTCACCGCTATGTCTCTGTGAGACACGGGTTTACCCAATGCAGAAATAAGTTTTATCTGCAACTTCTGGCTTAATATGTGAATGTCCATCTCAACAGCCTCAGTGAGAATCAGTTGCTTTGTATGTTAACACTAATTAGACCATAGGAAAATATTTTACTGATGAAATGCTACTTGAAATTGCTGCTTTAAAAAAAAATGAGATTAACTTCTAGAAATCAATTGCATTTCTTTGCACTAACAATGTAATAACAGAAAGGTAATGTTATATAGATATATATAGATACAGATATAGATAACTTTCAAAATTGCATAAAAATAAAATACCTACAAATAAACCTGACCAATGAGGTGAAAGACTTATATGCTGAGAACTATAAAACATTAATTGAGGAAATTAAAGAAGATTCAAAGAAATGGAAAGATATCCCATGCTCTTGAATTAGAAGAATTAATATTGTTAAAATGTTAAAACTACCCAAAGCAGTCTGCAGATTTAATGTGATCCCTATCAAACTGCCCATTACATTTTCATAAAACTAGACTAGATAACCCAAAAATAAATATGGAATCAAAAATATCTATGTGTATTATGTGTATTCAATCGCTTAGTACTATCCAATTCTTTATGACCCCCATGGACTGTAGCCCACCAAGCTCCTCTATCCATGGGATTTTCTGCCAATGAACTAGAGTGGGTTGCCATTTCTTATTCCAGGGTATCTTCCCGACCCAGGGATTAAACCCATGTCTCTTGTGTCTCCTGCATGAGCAGGCAGAATCTTTGCCACTGTGCCACCTGAGAAACCCAAAAGGAAGGAAATTTGAACACATGCTGTAACAGAGATGATGGCTCAGACGGTAAAGAATCTGCCTGCAATGAGGGGGACCTGGGTTTGATCCCTGGGTTAGGAAGATCCCTTAGATAAGGGGATGGCAACCCCCTCCAGTATTCTTGCCTGGAGAATCCCATGGACACGGGAGCCTGGCGGGCTTCAGAGCATAGAGTAGTTCTGAGGAACAAAAACAAAGCAGAAGTGTAACCCTCCCAGACTTCAGACAGTACTACAAAGCTCCACTTATCAAAATTGTGATATTTGTTCAAAAGTAGACATACAGATCAATGGAACAGAATAGGGAGTCCAGAAATAAATCCACACACCTATGATCAATAAATCTTTGATAAAGGAAACAAGAATATAAAATGAGAAAAGGACAGTCTCTTCATCAAGTGGTGCAGGGAAAGCAGGACAGGTGCATGTAAACCAATGAAGTTAGCACACACCCTCACACCATGCACAAAATGAAACAAAATGACCTAAAGACTTCAACATAAGACAGGGCCCCATAAAACTCCTAGAAGAGAGTATAGGCGAAACATTCTCTAACATAAATCAAACAAATGTTTTCTTAGGTCAGTCTCCCAAAGCAATAGAAATAAAATCGAAAATAAGTTGCACCTAATCAAACTTAACAAGCTTTTGCATAGTAAAGGAAACCATTAAAAAAAAAATGAAAAGGCAACCTACAGAAGGGGAGAAAATATTTGCAAATGATGCAACTGACAAGGGCTTAATCTCCAAAATATACAAACAGGTCATACAACTCAACAACAAAAAATACCACAACAACCCATTCAGAAAATGGGCAGAAGCCCTTAATATACATTTCTTTAAAGACATCTGGCCAGTAGGCACATGAAAAGATGCTCAACATCGCTAATTAGTAGGCAAATGCAAGTTAAAACTGTAATGAAGTAGCATTTCACACCAGTCAGAATGGTCATCATTAAAAAGTCCACAAATGACACATGCTAGATAGGGTATGGAGAAAAGGGAATCCTCCTACAGCATTGGTGGCAATGTAAGTTGGTGCAGTCACTATGGAAAACAGTATGGAGTTTCCTTAGAAAATTAAATATAAAATCACCATATGATCCAGCAATCCTATTCCTGAGCATATACCCAGACAAAACTGTAATTCAAAAGTATATAGACACCTATGTTCATAACAGCACTGTTCGCAGTAGTCAAAATATGGAAGCAACCTAAATGTCTATGACAGATGAATAGATAAAGAATAGGTGCTACAAATATACAATGGAATACTACTCAGTCATAAAAAAATAATGCCATTTGCAGCATCATGGATGCAACTAGAGATTATTATACCAAGTGAAGTAAGTCAGAAAGAGAAAGACAAATACCGTGTGATACCACTTATATGTGGAATCTAAAATATGGCACAAATGAACCTATCTACAAAATAGAAACAGACTCACAAACATAGAGATCAGACTTGTGGTTGCCAAGAGGAAGGGTGACTAGGATTTAGGGTTGGTAAATGCAAACTATACATTTCGAGTAGATACACAACAAGGTCCTACTGTTTGGCACAGGGAACTATATCCAGTGTCCTGGGATAAACCGTAATGGAGAAGAATATTTTAAAAGATTGTATTTATATATGTATAAAACTGAGTCACTTTGCTGTCCAACAGAGAATGGCGCTACATTGTAAATCAACTATACTTCAATAAAAAATATAAAAACTAAAAAGAAAAAATTTTAAATATAAAGCAAAACAAAATGTTAGAAAAAAATCAGAAACAGCTCAAGCAGCAGGAGCATTAGGAACACATTCAAACAATTAGCAACTCTACAAGCTGGCATTTAATCAGGTGTTTGGGTTGTTGTTTTTGACTCCAATCATGGTTAAAATCTTTTTCTACATTTATTCTTTTAAAGGCTGTGTAGAAAAAAAAACTCATAAATCGCACAGATTCCTTTTCTCTTATATTCTTGTTAAGAGTCTATAACTACCAATAAGAAGATAAGACAAAGAGGAATAGGTCCCTATGGATGGCTTCTTATCTTGCCTACCTTGTAGGGTATGATTCTCAGCCAGGCAGAATTAAATGGGACAATGGAAAAGCCCATAGATCATATCATTTAAGACCCAACTGAGAACTAAATAAAATTCCTAAAATGAAAATAAATAAGTTAATAAATAAATGCTGCCTGCTGGTTTATAGACTTGTTTTGTCAGGTAAAGACCTTCTCCTGGTGGTTCTCCAGGCTTATGGGGCTACCTTCAAAACTGCAGTTGTGGTGGTTTAGAGCTGGCATTGAAGCAATTGCTAGGTATACAGTAGGATCTACTGATGGTATGCTTGTTACTAGGGGCTCAGGTGAGTGTGGGTTAGGTTTGCTGCTGGGTGGATGAGACTGGCTCCAGTACTTTGTTCAGTAGGGTGGTCCTGGGCCAAGGTTCCTTTTCAGAGTGCGCAGTTGAGACCTCAGTCGGTCAGCCTATTTCTAGGTTTGTGAATCCGTGTGACTCCCACCAGCACTCCCACCAGGACTCCAAACTTTTACACATTATTATGTGTCTGATGGAAATTACTATCATTATTAAGCAATAACTAGAGCCCTTACATGCCTTCCCAGGTGATGCTACGAGGGGCTTCCCTCCTAGCTCAGTTGGTAAAGAATCTGCCTGCAATGCAGGAGACCTGGTTTCGATCCCTAGGTCAGGAACATCCCCTGGAGGAGGAAATGGTAACCCACTCCAGTATTCTTGCCTGGAGAATTGCATGGACAGAGGAACCTGGCAGGAGCCTCTGTCCATGGAGTCGCAAGAGTTAGACACGATTTAATGACTATACTACCAACATCACCATGACCACCAGGTGATGCTAGTGGTAAAGAACCCGCCTGCCAGTGCAGGAGGCATAAGAGATGTGAGTTTGATCCCTGGGTAGGGAAGATCCCCTGGAGGAAGGCATGGCAACCCACTCTAGTATTCTTGCCTGGAGAATTCCATGGACAAAGGAGTCTGGAGTGCTATGCTCCATAGGGTCAGAAAGAGTCAGACACAATTGAAGTAACTTAGTACGCATGCACAGAGACCTTAAAGAGTCCAATATTTGAATGATTTGTCATTAGCATATATAATCAAATTAAAACTGTTATGTCTTAAGTATATTTTGTTTATTTGAGAAATCTATAGTTTTTCTACAAATCAATCACTAATATTTGAGACCTCACAGCAGGAAGATGTATATGGGTATGGTAATCAATGCATAAGGTAATTGAGAAGAATATTACTGAAAAAAAAGATTTTTTTAAGGAAGATAATCACTAGTAATTTTGCAGAGATGTTTTGGCTGATAGACTATCAAGGAGTTGTACTAAAGACATTAGTAAGTAAATAAATCCATAAGATGTAAAGATACAAGGTTGGACTACACATTTTTAAAATATTTCAGTATAAATTCTAACACTGTAATTGTTTTATCTGCTCTTTAAGGTGATAAATCCCAAAAAGAAAGGAAAAAAGAAGAAATATACTAATTCAGGAACAGTAAGTCAAATTTCATGTTATTTATTAAGGATTCAAATAAATGAATTTAAAAAATGAAGCAACTAAAAACTGAACTCTTTCATTAGGATTTTAATATGAAGGTATATAATAAAAAATTAACTTTCTATGGGAATGATTGTAATAGAGAACACCTCATAGGACATAGCAACCCAGCTTCCTGCAAGTTGTAAAGGGGTTGAATTGTGTCTGAGGGAAGAAGAAGTTTTATTATGAATTCTTCATTTAATGAAATCACACGAGAAAGTCAAGCAGACCTGAAAAAGTGAAGTAACCCTGTGTCCTTGTAGATAATTTGCATGTTGTTCTTCAAAGTAAGTAAATTGCTCATAGAAAGGAGTTACTCAATTTTTAGCCCCTTTTCTTCTGATAATTTTAAATGTAAGAACAATCAGTCCTAGCAAAGTTTAAATAGAATACCTTTATTGATTTACAAAATGCTAGGAAATATAATTTTCTCTCTAACACTTAGAAAAAAGTCCAGTTGGGGTTGCAATTAGTACTGGTATATAATTCTCTTGTTTTTGTTTTCTTTTGTTTTCTTTCTTCAGGTCACCTTGCTGTCTTTCTTGGTAGAAACAGAAGTTTCATTCCTTGACTATATTAAGGGAGGGTAAGTCATTTTCTGAAATTGTTTCATTGCTTAAGCAATGCTGAGAGGCAAGTTTGAATGTGTTTAGAAACCATGACAACAGCAGTCAGAGACATCACTTCTGTAAACCTCTTCCAAATGATGATTAAGAGGGTTTTGTTGTTCTTTTTTGTTTGTTTTTGCCAATACTGATTTATTACTAGAGTGCTGTCAAGCCAAAGAAGTGGGGCCAAAAGAACAAACACAGTTTCTCCCAAAACAGAGAGCTTAACCCCTATTGCTGTTTGTTAAGAAAACAAAACAAAAGCTATACTAACCCAATATACTAGGCAATCTTTGCTATATATGGGCATCTTGAAACCTGCCACTTGGACATAGACTGAGACAACGGGGTGATTGTTTCAATAAAGTCAAAGGAAAACATACTAAGAAGGAAAAATCCTTGCCAACTCTCCTTAGTATCCCAATATCTGAATATTTTTGTCTTTTGAAGATGGGAAAATAGAAAGTTAAATTTGTCATAAAAAAATATATTCCTATGTAAATAAACTCCTTGGTAGCTGTAGGTAAAAAGATAGAAAAGATGAACTCTCTTAGCATGCTCTTTGTAAACTTTAAAAAAAAAAAAAAGCACTTTATAGATCTGGCTATAATTTGCATGTTGAAATGATAATTTGAATTTTTAAAATTAAAATTCCTTTCAAGTTTGTTTTCTTGGCTTTGCTTTGTGAGTCTTTTAAGTGAGTGTGTGTGTGTGTGAGAAAGAAATACCCAATATGTATTTTCAGCAGTACAAATTTAGTAATATTTTCATGTGAATCTATCCTTAAAGATATTTTCAGAATCTGTTATGAATAAATCAATTTTATTGGGTATTCATATTCTCCTTCTGCTAGATTGTTGTTTTTCAATGGCTACACTATGTTTAACTCCTTGCAATCCTCTGGACTTTAGCATGGCAGGATCTTTTGTCTTCCATTATTACCTGGAGTTTGCACAAATTCACATTCATTGAATCGATTATGTCATCCAACCATCACATCTTCTGCCACCCCCTGCTACTTTTGCCTTCAATCTTTCCCAACATCAGGTATTTTTCATCTCTTAGCATCAGGTGGCCAAAGTATTGGAGATCCAACTTCAACAATAGTCCTTCCAATGAACGTTCAGAGTTGATTTCCTTTAGAATTGACTGGTTTGGTCTCCTCGCAGTCCAAGAGACTCTCAAGTGTCTTCCTGCATCACAATTTGAGAGCATCAGTTCTTCAGCACTCAGCCTTCTTTATAGACCAACACTCACATTAGTGTGTGACTATTGGAAAAGCCATAGCTTTGACTATGCAGACGTTTATTGACAAGGTGATGTCTCTTGCTTTTAAATACAATGTCTAGGTTTGTCATAGCCTTCCTGCCAAGAAGCAATCGTCTTCTTAATTTCATGACTGCAGTCACCATATGCAGTGATTTTTAAAGCCCAAGAGGAGGAAATCTGTCCCTGCTTCTACCTTTTCTCCTTCTGTTTACCATGAAGTGATCAGATCAGAGGCCATGATCTTATTTTTAATATTGAATCTTAAGGCGGCTTTTTTCACTCTCCTCCTTCACTCTCATCAAGAGGTTCTTTGGTTCCTCTTCACTTTTTGCCATTAAAGTGGAATCATTTGCATATCTGAGGTTGTTGTTATTTCTTCCAACAATCTTGATTCCAGCTTGTAACTTACCCTTACTGAATAGCTTTACTACTTTTAAACTTTGCTATTTTAATAGATGAATATTATAAGTCACTGTCAGTTTTTAATCTGTGGAACCTCTTTTTTACCCATTGTGATGTTCTTTGTAAAAGTCCATGTTTAACCAGATGTATCTTTGGAAACACAGGTTTCAAAACCTTTTGTTTTTGCTTTTCCTCTGCTCCATCTCCCCTAGTCCAACCAAAAGAGATTGAGGGTTTTCAGCTAAGGATTTAAGACCAAATTTAGCTAGGAGCTACATACTTCCCTGCAGCTAACACTCAGCTAAACTTCCCCGAAACTCACATCTTAGTCTTTGACACCACTTCTCTTCCACACACATCTAAAGAGACTCTTCTTAATCTGGCCTTGCCTTTTGCCCTGTGATTACATTGAAGAAGAGCAATAAAATTAACTTCATTTTGGGTTGCAATCAATGAAGCGATCCAAAGGATTATTTTAGAGATCGAAGCTATTGGCAGATTTGTGGAGTTATCAAGGTTAGTTCTTTTGAACTATATTTCTGAATAAGTATGACATTTCAGAAGTGATTGGAATCAAGTGTTGAGTTCAGTTTTGTTTTTATAAAAGATTATAGTAACTACTTACTTTTAACTTAAAATATCAAGATATCAGCATTTGCTACTGGTATTTGTGGATTTTTTTGTTGCTAACTTAGGTAAGCATCATTATGCTAATTTGCTTGGCATCAATTCAGAAAATTACTCACCCTACTCTAGTTCAGGAGAAACTATTGTTATGTTTTGCTTGTGCTAAATCTTGACAAATAAAACTAGAGGTCTTCGAAAAAGGTGAAAAATCATCATATAAAATATGAGTAACTACAATTAAATTGGTACTCTGACTAGCTGTGGCTTATTCAAAATAACATTAGTTTAGGTTTTCCTGTTTTCATTTTGTTCTCTACATGAATTTAGTATAAACTATTTTCCTTACCCTGGACAACATGTAGGAGCATAAGAATAGACAAAGAGGGCAAAACAGGTGACTGGTGTGGAACATGTAGGACTAACAGATTGTGATAAGACTCTCAGAAGGAAATTCTCGAATTGCACTTTAAAATGTAATCTCTGTTTTTCATCTCACAAAAAATAATTGAATAGAAAATTGTGAAAATACTTTTTTTGCATGAATCCAGGTAGAAATTATGCGTAATTAAGAAGGAACACATTTAAATATTAAACAAAATTGTTTTCATAATCCTTTAATATCTTCCCCTTCAAAGGAACTCCTTTACAGGTCTAATTCTTAATATTGGATACTCTAGGTTTCCATTACTTTAGTAATTATTGATATAGATATGTACCTATAGATACAGATATCTATATATGTATAGATATAGATATAGATTGATTGTGAAATCATGTTGTTAGCATGTTACTTTTCATTCATTATTTCAGTTCCTAACACCCTTTGTTTACCTGCAGTAGACAGGTAGATGTTGGAAGTATATAGTGAGCAGATGAGACAAATGCATTCTCAATTAGTCAAAGTCCAATTTTTATGGAAACATTATGTGAAATAAAAACTTAATTTTTAGCCCTTTTTTCCTTTAGCTTTTTGTTTGTTTCCTTTTTTTTTTTTTCCTAAGCAGCATCATGCTTTCCCTGGAGCATAAGATACAATTAGATAGAATTCATGACTTGTGTTAGTAAAGAGTTTTATTTTCTAAATAGAATAATATCCACAAAGGAGACCTTACTGTAGAGTAAAAAAAAAATAAAGAAAGAAAAATAATTGCCTCTTCTGGGTTGTTGACCTTGTGGTTATTATTTTTAATCATACTCTATGTTTTTCCCTGTGATTATTTTATTTCTCATTAAAAATAATTTTAATTCCAAAAGTCTGGTATAATTGGCAACCAAAGATGTTTACTTAGTAATACTTAATGTATGACACTGAATATCCCAATTATCATCGGTAAGGACAATGTCAAATTCATTTAAAATCAGAGACAGTTCTGAAATCTAAATACTCCTTTAAGGTAACATCACCATTTTTGTAATAATAATTTTTATTTGTGAAGTGGGTTTATTGACCTCTACAGACAATAGCTCACAATATAAGTAGCTGAAGACAGCATCATAAATTTCAACTTTGTTTTATCTGCCTTTCTATCATCTGTGTCTCTCAGGTCTTCATGAAACTCCACTCTACCACTAACATGACTAAGGGAAAAATTACCTATAAAGGTTTTCACATTTCTTTGATGGGCAGATGAATGGGGAAAACAGATCTCAAGTTCTCATGCACTGAGTACTCCTAAGCAACCATCATGTCAATCTGAAACCCTAGTCTACATTTTTATCAGAAAATTCAGTGTATTTGAATCTTGCAGGCCTACAGACTGTCATTTAATTCCTGTGACTAAAGCCCAAAATGTCATCTACCTGGTCCCGAATGAACCTCACAATCGCTTATATACAGGGGTTGCTAGTTTCTCTGAGCGTCATTTTAGTTTTTCATTTGTATCACTTTTCTCCTTAAATGTCACTTAGTTGTGTCCAACTCTCTGTGACCCTGTGGACTGTGCTCAGCCAGGCTCCTCTATCCATGGGTTTCCCTGGGCAAAAATACTGGAGCAAGTTGCCATTCCTTTCTCCAGGGAATCTTACCAACCCAGGGATTCAACCAAGTTCTTCTGCATTGCAGTCAGATTCTTTACCATCTGAGCCACCAGGGAAGTCTTTTTTCCATAAAGAGACTGGCAATCTAAAAATATTTTTATAGAGCAGAACATACAGTAGACCCTGATTAATACAGATTAATTAGAAAGCCACTTTAAGCCTGACTTCCACTCTTTTCCCCAAATCTCTTAGCATGATGAAACATTAGAAACAAGCATGAACTTTAAGCAAAGAGTGTGACAATTTATTTTACTGGATTACAAACCTGCATGTCTGTCTAGTTCAGATTTTGTCATCTGCGACCTTCCTGTTTCTATAGCTTATATCACAAGCACCAAAAAGCAAAACAGATAGACTAAACTTTCCAGGAGAAGAAAAAAAATGCTTCTGTATTGCCTCTGCCAGAAATGATCTCAACTCTATATCTGGTTTTACTGATTTGGAGGAAGGCAGGATCAAGATTAGGAGCATGAACTGCTTATTTTCCTTACATACTAACTGAAAGGGGGCATCAGAGAAGGTAATAGGAGTGATACTAAGTGGGCAAGTTCCAGGAAAGACAAAATAAGAGATAAATGTTTGGAAAAACATTGAGTCAATTAAATGAATGGTTGCTAACAGCAGTGCCAGACCAGCTTACCTGCCTCCTGAAAAGTCTGTATGCAGGTCAAGAACAACAGTCAGAACCAGACAAGGAACAATGGACTGGTTCCAGGTTGGGAAAGGAGTACATCAAGGCTCTATATTGTCACCCTGCTTATTTAACTTATATGTAGAGTACATCATGCGAAATGCCAGGCTGGATGAAGCACAAGCTGTAATCAAGATTGCTGGGAGAAATATCAACAACCTTAGATGTGCACATATGTGCACCACCCATATGGCAGAAAGAGGAAATAAATAGCCTCTTGATGAAAGTGAAAGAGGAGAGTGAAAAAGCTGGCTTAAAACCCAACATTCAAAAAATAAAGATTATGGCATCCGGTCCCATCACTTCATGGCAAATAGATGGGGAAACAATGGAAACCAACAATAGTGACAGACTATTTTCTTGGGCTCCACAATCACTGCAGATGGTGACTGCAGCCATGAAATTAAAAGACACTTGTTCCTTGGAAGAAAAGCTATGACCAATGTAGACAGCATATTAAAAAGCAGAGACATCACTTTGCCAACAAAGGTCCATCTAGTTAAAGCTGTGTTTTTTTCAGGAGTCACGTATTGATATAAGAGTTGAACCCTAAAGAAAGCTGAAAATAAAAGTCGCTCAGTTGTGTCCTACTCTTTGCAACCCCACGGACTATACAGTCCATGGAATTCTCCAGGCCAGAATACTAGAGTGAGTAGCTGTCCCCTTCTCCAGGGGATCTTCCCAACCCAGGAATCAAATTGGGGTCTCCTGCATTGCAGGCAGATTCTTTACCAGCTGAGCTACCAGGGAAGCCCTAAAGAAAGCTGAGCACTGAAGAACTGATGCTTGGAACTGTAGTGTTGGAGAAGACTCTTGAGAGTCCCTTGGACTGCAAGAAGATCAAATCAGTCAGTCTTAAAGGAAATTAGTCCTGAATATTCATCGGAAGGACTGATGCTGAAGCTGAAGTTCCAATACATTGGCCACCTGATGGGAAGAACTGACTCATTGGAAAAGACCCTGACGGTGGGAAAGATTGGCAGGAGGACAAGAGGAGGACAGAGGATGAGACGTTCGGAGGGCATCACTGACTGGATGGATATTAGTTTGAGCAAACTCCAGGAGATAGTGATGGACAGAGAAGGCTGGCGTGCTGTGTTCCCTGGGGTCTCAAAGAGTCGGACATGACTGAGTGACTGAACTGAACCAAAATCTAAAATACTCGCATTTTTCAAATGCTCTTAAAAAAGTACAATTTCTAATCCATAATAGTTTATCCTAAAACCCAGTTCTGTCATATGCTTCAGCTGAATCGAGGTTATAATTTGTTGAATTCTGAATTTAACTGATGACAGTGCATTATAATGACCAAGCATTGGGTTCTGTACCAACTGCCTGGTTCAAATCCTAGATCTTTCCTTGTTAGCAAAACCTGTTTATGTTTCTATGAAAGAGGAACAAAAATAAAAATAACCTACCTCATAGGCTGATTTTGCGGATTAAACGGCAATAGCTATCATTTTTCTGAATTATATGAATTTGTTTAAAGTTCTCATATGTCTTTACTCATTTGATCATCACAATATTGTTGCCAGCAAATGTCCTAATTATCAGAGACAGGGAGAGAAAACTTTATGGAGTCAGTAAAAGTCTTTTTTAAAGTTCAATTCTCTTTGAAGGATAGTGCCAGGTTATTCCTTCCATTGCAGTCAATCGCCCAAATTCTTGACACTGAATCTAAAATTGGTCCAAAATTATGCATAAAAGATTTATATTCCACTCTAAATAAAAAGTCTTAGAAGAAGAGTTAAAGCTACCTTTCTACCTATTATAAGCTCATTGTAGAGGCTCAAAGCTGGTTTATTAATATGCCAGTTTAAAGGTGAGTTGAATATCAGTAAGTGCCATTATTAACAAGCCCCATAAGGATTTTTTGAAAACTACTTGAAGCAAGTGCATGATGCTATAAAATGTTTGTCTTAGTTTTAAAAATTGGTAGCATTGTATTGGATATGTTATCTCAGGAACCGCATCTTGCCAGAAGATGCAGCACTTTAAGTGTTTTTTTGAAAAATAAATATACATATCTAGAGTTTTTATAGTGCTTTACAGTGCTTCTTATGGCACCTAGGTGTTTTACATTCATCAAATAAGAGCTAAACCCTGCAGTGCTGAATGGGGATAAATATAATAAAAAATAAAGCCATTCTGCCTTCTAGAAGTGCATTCACATAAAACATTATCATATCCAAACTAAAATCATCTAAAATGCAATTTGGAAAAGAAACTTTTGTAAGTATTAAGATTCATAAGCAGTATTTTGGCTAATGCTCGATTCTAATTTTTGTATATACAAATGCAGGCTTGAGAGATGTCCAGTTATAGCCTTTAAGATTGCGATTTAATTGCCAACTTATGCTATTTTTTTCAAGTGATTCTTTTCAAAACTATAGATTTCAAAGTCAAAGAAAATTGCATGTATGTTTCATCATCAGAACCAATGCTAATTTAGCCAAAATATTGAAAATCTATTTTGTACTAAGAAGTTTCTTAGTTATGTTTCACTATCAGAGTGTGCACTTCTGGCCAAACTATGTCCAAAATAGTTTCTTTCTGGTGAGCAACTGAAACCTTGGGAGCCAGCAGAAAGGAAATCAGTAAAGGTGGCTTACCAAGGGCAGGCTGTGAAAGGGTGGGAAGTTATCACTGACATTGCTTAGAACTGTTAAGAGTATGGGCTTCCCAGGTGGTGCTATTGGTAAAGAACCTACCTGTCAATGCAGGAGACCAGAAGTCATGGGTTTGATCCTTGGGTCGGGAAGATCGGGAGAAGGACATGGCAACCCACTTCAGTATTCTTGCCTGGAAAATCCGATGGACAGAGGAGCCTGATGTGTTGCAGTCCATTGGGTTGTAAAGAGTTCACCATGACTGAAGCAACTTTTCATGCACATGTATGTTAAGAGTATCGTGATATTAAGATGTAGTCTGTATATTAGCAGATTACATTATTGTTTTAAAGTTATCTGCAGATGGTGTACCTTTTACTGCCTACACCCCTCGGGGTTCATTATACCAGTTGTGATATACCACTTACCACCTCTATGGGAAGAATTAATTGAAAAAGAAATACCTATATGTTAATGTAATGGGAGAACTGTCTCTTCTGACTCAACAGAGGAAGGGATTAATATGAATAAGGAAAGGATAACATGGATTGCTCAAGCGATTTGTCATCCACATGCAGAACATTTGTTATGTTCCAGTACTTCAGGATTTTATTTCTAATAACCAGATAACTTCTTCAGAGCAGCTATTACCTGTCTATCATATGAGAAAATTGAAATTCAGAGATGTGGTAATTTTGCAAATGAGTTACAACTCCAGTCTGTAACATAAAAGTTCATAGGTTTTCTGCTAGGCATCATTCATCTCTTCAGCAACTACCTCATTTCAAATGAGATACTAGGGAGTTCCTTGGTGGTCTAGTGGTTAGGATTCAATGCTTTCACTGCTTGGGCCTGGATTCAATCCCTTTTGGGAAACTAAAAGTCTGCCAGCCACAGCATGACCACAAATAAAATAAAAATGGGATTCTTTCGGATAGTGCTTCTATTTTTGGTTAGGTGTAATATGACTTATTTTGTTTGTTTTAATGATGTCGTTTATGAGATATTTTCTAAACTCGATTTGCGAAAAGGTTGGCCATCTTACATATCTTCTTTGATAAAGAGTTCTTGAACTACAGGATTATGAGTTTATCTGCTTGCAAAGTTGTATTTTGGAACACTTTATTTTTGTTAAAAATAACACTGAAATCAAGCTTCAAAGTCTGGAGAGTGTACAAAAGTTTGTTAATTTATGAGAGGTAAATTTAATAAGGACAAAAATATTAGCATAAGCAGTTCAGGAATCATATCACTTGTCTCCAGTTTCTTTTTATTCTTACTTTTGACATTTCATTGATCCCACAGAAATCCAAAATTTTAGGAAGGAAAATAAAGTCATAATAAAAGCTTATAATTACTTCCTGGAGGGCAATTTTGTTTAAAGAAGTACCCAGATGACATCTTCTAACAAAATTAGATCAATTATAGCTCTGTTTTGGGTTGAGTAGATCAGGACCTTAGAAGCCAGTGTGAAGAAAAGGAAATCTGACATAGGAGGATCAGGTTCCAGAAAAAACCTGAAATTCTAGTAGATCCAGAAATTTGATAAACTGCACACACTTCAGTTTTCAAAGAAATATGCTAAACTTGGATTCTAAAAAGCTAACTTCAATAAGGTGATAATAACCATAACAATTCTTAAGTGCCTGCTATAAAGGACAGGTCCTTTTCTTGTCCTTACAGCAACAATCCACGAAAGTTTTTGTTACAAAGATCTTATTACAAAGGAGGTGTAGGGAAGCTAAACAGCTTTTCTAAGATCATATTTCAAGTAGGTGAAAGTATTTATATTTTAAGTTGCATTTTGTCTCTCAAAGCATGATCTTATTCTAGCAGATCTAACTTGTCAAGGGCAAATAATCCTGTCGGTATTTTAATGGGCCCAGGAAGCAGGAATTTTGAAAGTGAAAGTCACACAGTCGTGTCTGACTCTTTGCGACCCCATGGACTGTCCATGGAATGAGGGATGGGATGGGGAGGGAGGTGGGAGGGGGGTTCAGGATGGGGAACACATGAAAATCCATGGCTGATTCATGTCAATGTATGGCAAAAACCACTACAATATTGTAAAGTAATTAGCCTCCAACTAATAAAAATAAATGAAATAAATAAATAAAAGCAGGAAAAAAAAAAAAAGAATACTGGAGTGGGTAGACTTTCCCTTCTCCAGGGAATCGTCCCAACCAGACAGCGCTATATTTGTTATTCAGATAGTTGTCATTCAGGTAGTCAATCTGCTTTTAAGGAAGAGGGAAAAGGTAAGACAGAAAAGTTCAAAGTTTAGGCCATGGTGAGCTAGGCACAAGAAGGGTTAGGCTGGATAATAGTTCCTGAGGAAGTGAACCTAAGTTCAGGGCAGGTCCCAGAACCCAAGAGTGAACTTTAGTGCCTATCAATAAATCAAGGCAGAAGCATAGTCTTGGTACTGGCATGGCAAGAATGAAAATACTAGAGGTGTGTGGGCATCTCAACTTTATTTATGGGTTCTAGATTTCAACAGCTAGTTGGTATGCATCTGCCTTTGTCAAGATGATAAACTGCTGTGCTGTTTTGTTGTTGTTTTTAATTGTAGAAAGTTGAAGTGGAACTCTATGAGTTCGAAGATAGTTGCTTTGCTCCCATCTTCTCTTTTTCACTTAGCACAGTCCTTGACAATCAGAAGATGCTGAATAAATAATTGTAGATTTTTGGATGGAAAAATCCAAATGGCGTGATGATAAGTTAAAGGATCATCACAACTATGAAATGATTTATGAGCCATCATATTTTCCTTTCTGGTCAGAATACTGCTGATTCAAAACAATAAAGGAGTGAGATTCTTCCTGATACACAGAATGAGGCAAGGAAGTAATTGGATCTTGAAATCAACTAAACACCAAATGATTCTTTTTACTTGTTGACTTCCTCTGTGGCACCATTATTATCAAATGGTCTTAGTTATCATTTAGTGCTAAATGCACTTATCTTTTATATTGTCTTGGAATGCCCCACCCTTCAAAGTTTCATAAGTACTCTTGGTACAGCCTGGCTGCCCTTCTCCCCCCTTTTTCTCTTCCTTTCTTTTTCCTTCCTTCCTCCCTGTCTCCCTCCCTTCCTCCCTCCTCCTCTCCCCTCCTTCTTTCTTTCCTTCCTTTCTTTTCATTTCTTTTTAAATTTTCTCTCCTTTTTTATATTTTTTGTTGTACCTAATCTACTTGGTTTTATAATTTAGTTTGTTTACCTAGCTAAACTTTTCAGTAAATACTTTCCTCTCTTTTTTTTATCCTTATGTACAGTATAGTTCTTTAGTTAGTAGCCTGTCTTTTCTTTGAAGTTTATGAATATGGTCTTGGAGGTTACATGTGAATTTGAATTCCAGAGCTTGCATTTATAACTTATGTGGAAAGTTAAGTGTTATAATGATTAATTTCCTCATCTGTAAAAAGAAGAGACAGACAGATAATATTTCATGTAGTTTTTCTGTCAGTCCTTGCTTTATTGTTACTTGCCAAGCACCTGCCCTCTGAGAGTTTTTAAACTTGGCTAATGTCAGCAACTGGGTTGTTGAAATTCAAACCCAGTTCATTCAGACTTGAAATCTAATAAACCCTTTCTAATACACTATACTATACTCTGTATTATAGTTACTTTCTCTGTAGCAGCAGAATGACAAGGCAACGTGCTGATGGTGACTGTTCTTTCCAATTCCTCAAAGGGATTTATTATCTAAAAATATTCTCCCAAATGTTTCACTGATTCTTTTTTAAATGTTTTATGTGTCTTAAACTGTTATGCTCCAAATTAGCCTATATTCTTAGCCTATAAACCTAATTTCTACTCTGAGAAAAAAATTACCATCTAGCTATAAAGAGGATCCATATTAGTTTTCGTTAATGTAAAGCACAAACTTATTTATTCCCTAGGGAGAAGAAGTGAACTTTTTTCAACAACTGAACAATACTAAGGATTTTTCAGGCTGAATTGTTACAGAAAGAAAGAAGTAGTATATTATACTTTATACTAACAAAACTACAAGGAACTCTATCTTGTCACACCCGTCATCATCACCATCATCATTATCATCACCACCACCATTTAAACAAAAGCTCCAACTTTGATCTGTTAAATAAATTGTACAGTGTATCAAAAGTACTTGCTGTTAAATCACACATAGACTACATACTCATATTTTCAAATTATTTACTTTTTAAAAGTTATTTTGTAAATTATATTTGATGGCAGGTTTTCCCATATTATTGTCATTTATTTGTGCTTTATGCCTTCTTTGGTCAGAAAGAAATGGAATTACATATAGGAAGAGTCAGAGGTATATCCAAAAAGGTGAATTTTTACTGTGAATGCCAGTTCCTTGGTTCTAATCCAGCAAAGTAATTTTGGGTAATTACCATGTGCTAAAAATTTTAAGTATATATAACCAATCTCATCTGTGTAGATATTTGTATAATCTATAAATACACACATGAACACAAGAAAACTGTGAGCACTGAGGGGTAGATCAGTATTTGAAACACTTGAGTTATGAAAAAAGCAAAAAAAAACCCTGTTTTTCAGGACTGCTAGAAAGAATTAGTTTAAGGAAAAATATTATTAGACATGATTTTAGCAATGCCATACTTTTAAGGGTATAATAATTTCCCATTGACTAAAGAATAGTCTTGAAAGTAAATTAATAATAAATGTTGACATTGGATACTGGCAAATTATTGTTTAGTTTGACTTCATTATGAGCTCCTCACTTAATTATTGTGCTCTCAAACAGGATCTATATTTATTCCTGATGCTTTATTTTGTATGTTATAGTTGCATGATTGTAAAAGTAGTTTGCCAAGTTCTTAGCTTATAAAACTGCCTAGCATACTATTCAGTGTGTGCTGTAACATAGTTGTAATTATACTATTTAAGAAAATTAATGATATTAAAAATATAGCCAAAATAGAAATCAAACTCCTTTTTATGAGGTTATTCAATTATTAATGACTCTTTTATTTATTTATATTTTAGCACACAAATCAATTTCACAGTGGCTATTGATTTTACTGCATCAAATGGTGAGTATTATGACTATCTTATAATAAGAATTATCATCTATTACATTAAAAATAAATATTTTCTTGAGGTTTAGATATTTTCTTTACACATATACATACTTCTGAAGTGCTTCATAAAAAATTCAGATAATTTTTCTTTTTTTAATGTTATAAAATAGTTTAAGACTATAAGAAATACAACAAAAGTGCATAATAGTCCCATCCAAATTTATTAACTATTGAAATACTGTCTCTTTTGTTTTACACATTTTTAAAAGGAAAACTTTAAATTTAGTTAAACTCATTGTGTATCCTTCCCTTTTTCTCCATACATAGCTATAATTCTGAAGCATGTCTAATTATAATCCTCATTTTTATAGTACTTTTTTGTACATTAATTTATATAAATGTAATTCAAGTACATGAACCTTGCTTTTCTTTTATTCAACTGTTTTTAATAATTACTCATGCTAGCACATTTATATTTAATTGATTCAGAGGGATCATCAACTAAATCCCATGCTGAGTGTAGAAAAGAAAGAGAAACTAGAAATCAAATTGCCAATATTCACTGGATTATAGAGAAAGCAAGGGAGTTTCAGGAAAACATCTATCTCTGTTTCATTGACTATGCTAAAGCCTTTGACTTTATAGATCATGACATATTGGAAAGTTCTTAGAGAGATGGGAATACCAGACCATCTTACCCATCTCCTGAGAAACCTGTATGTGGGTCAAGAAGCAAGAGTTAGAACCCCATATGGAAAAACTGATGGGTTCAAGATCAAGAAAGATGTACAACAGGGCTGTCTGCTGTCACCCTGTTTATTTAACCTATATGCTGAGCATATCATGAGAAATGTGGGCTGGATGAGTTACAAGCTGGAATCAAGATAGGCGGGAGAAACATCAACAACCTCAGACATATGGATGACACCACTGTAATGGTAGAAAGTGAAGAGGAACTAAAGAGCTGCTTGATGAGGGTGAAGGGGGAGAGTGAAAAAACTGACTTAAGACTAAATAGTTTAAAAACTAAGATCATAGCATCCCCCCCCCATTACTCCATGGCAAATAGAAGGGCAAAAGGTGGAAGTAGTAACAGATTTCCTCTTCTTGGGTGCCAAAATCACTGCACATGGTTGACTGCAGCCATGAAATCGGATGATTGTTTCTCAGCAAGAAAGTGATAACAAGCCTACACAGTGTGTTGAAAAGCAGAGACATTACTCTGCCAACAAAGATTCATATAGTCAAGGCTATGGTCTTCCCAGTGGTCACATACAGTTGTGAGAGCTGGACCACAAAGAAGGAAGAATGCCAAAGAATTGATGCCTTCAAAATATGGTGCTAGAGAAGACTCCTGAAAGTCCCTTGGACAGCAAGGAGATCAAACCAGTCAATCTAAAGGGAGATCAACTCTAAATATTCACTGATGCTGATGCTGAAACTCCAGTATTTTGGTCATCTGATGGGAACAGAGGACTTGTTGGAAAAGTCCCTGATGCTGGGAAGATTGATGGCAGAAAGAGAAGAGAGTGTCAGAGAATGAGATGGCTGGACAGCATCACTGATGAAATGAACATGAACTTGGGCAAACTCTGGGAGAAGGTGAGGGACGGGGATGCCTGGCCTGCTGCAGTCCATGGGGTCACAAAGAGTTGGACACGACTGGGTGACTGAACAACAACATGGATAATTTGTATATCAAACATTGTAAGAAAGGAAAGACAGTGAGTGAACTTCCAATCTTATTTCAAAGTGATTTTATTTCAACAGTTATTATGTATCATAAAAAGAGAATATCATTATTTAACTTTTACCAAAAGTTGCTATCAGTTTATATATTTATCTCATTTTTTTCAAATCGGTTATTATGCTGTAACTCTCACATTAAATGCCCTTTTCTTCACATTTCTCTCACATTCACTCACGTTTCACAAAATAATTGAATTTTTAAGTAAGAAAGCATCTTAGAGGTCATTTACTACAGCCATCATTCTCTTAGGGCTTCTCTGGTGATTCATTCAGTAAAGAATCTGCCCCCAGTGCAAGAGACCACCTGCAATGCAGGAGACCCAGGTTCTATCCCTGGGTTAGGAAGATCACCTGGAGAAGGAAATGGCAACCCACTTCAGTATTCTTGCCTGGGTAACCCAATGGACAGAGGAGCATGGCAGGCTACAGTCCATAGGGTCTCAAGAGTTGGACATGACTTAATGACTACTACCACCATCACCCTCATGTACAAAGAAGGATATTCAGATCTAGTAAATCTTTTACTAATAAATTCTTTGCCTTATTAGCAGAGGTGAGGAAATCAAACTCTAATATAGCCTTTGACTACATGGTAAATTTATTCTTCAACATTGTGGCTTCAAGTTGATCATTTTTACACATGTGTTTTATTCAGTAAAATATGAAACATATATACCTAAAGTCCAACTGGATTAAAATGCTAGCTTTTGTTTACCAGTCAACATTAGCACAACAGCTAGAAGAACAAGATTGTATTCAATGGAGCAATACAAGCTACTGAAACTGTCCTAAGAAAATAGACAATCTGAAAAACCTATAATCGAGATTGAATTAGTAATTTAAAAACTATCCACAAAGTTTTTGTGGGCCCAGGTTTAGATAGCTTCACTGATGAACTCTATTTAAAGAGGAATCAATACAAATTCTTCACAAATAAGAGGAAAGAATATTCCTAATTCAATCCAAGAGGCATTACCTTGGTACCAAAACCAGATAAAAACATAAGAAAAATCAGAAAACAATACCTTTTATGGATATAACCATTCTCAGCAGTATACTAGTAAACTGAATCCAGCAGTATGCAAAAATAATTATATATCATGACCAATTAAAGTTTATCTCAGTAATGCAAGGTTGGCTTAATATTCAAAAGTCAAATAATGTAACACACCATACCAATCAAAGATAATGTAAAGTGCACATGGCCACCTCAAAGTTTGACATACTTTTATAATGTGTGTGTATGTGTGCATGTATGTGTGTGTGTGTGCTCAGTTGCTCAGTCATGTCTGACTCTTTGCAACCCCATGGACGATAACCCGCAAGGCTCCTCTGTCCATGGAATTTTTCAGGCAAGAATACTGAAACTGGTTGCCATTTCCTGCTCCAGGGGATCTTCCCGACCTGGAGATTGAACCCATGTCTCTTGCATCTCCTGCATTGGCAGATGGATTCTTAAGTGCTGTGCCAAATAAAAACATATAAACTGAGATAGAAAGTGACTTGTTAACCTTATGAAGGGAAAATATGAAAAATCTATAGCAAACATCATTCTTAAGAGTGAAATCTGGATGCTTTCACTTAAGATGAGGAAAAGAACAAGGATGTGAGCTCTCTCTTCTTCTATTTTACATTGTACTGGAGGCCAGGGCAATTAGGCAAGAAAAAAATAAAAGATATCCGGATTGGAAAGGAAGAAGTAAAATTATTTTTATTTGCAGATGACATAATCTTGTATGTAACACATACAAAATCCTAAGGAATCCACTAAAAATCAATTAGAATAAATGAGGTTAGCAAGATTGAAGGATGAATGATCAATATAAAAAAATCAGTTCTTTTTCTATACACTTCTAATGAACAATCTGAAAATGAAATTAAGGAAACAATTCCATTTTCTAATAATATCAAAAGGAATACAGTACTTAGAAATAAATTTAACAAAAGATTCTTTACTGTCTGAGTTACCAGCATAGTAAGTGCAAAATTTACACCCTGAAATTATATGCTGAAAAACTTTGAAAGAAATTAAGCATGAAAATAAGCTGAAAAACATGCCATGTTCATTGATTAGGAAATTCAACATTGTTAAGATGGCAATATTTTCCACAGAGATTATCAGATTCACTGTAATCTCTATCAGAATCTGAAAGATTCTTCAAATTTTTAAAAGAAGTGGATAACTGACCCAGAAATTCATATGGAATTTAAAGAGATTCAGAAGAACCAAAGCAGATTTGGAAGGAATAAAAAAGAATAAAGCAGGAAGATTCATACTCCTCACTTTCAAAACTTATAATAGTAATTTCAAGGCAGTGTGGAGCTGGCATAAAAATATTAATAGATACATAGATCAATGAAATAGAATTGAGATTCCAAAAATAAACCCATGCATATTAAGTTAACTGATTTTGAGAAGAGTACCAAGACAATTCAATAGGAGGAAGAATATTGTCTTCAGCAAATGGTACTGGCACAACTGAATGCCCATATGCAAAAAACAAAAAAAAAAAAAAAGAGGTTGGACCCTAGCATCATATACAACACTAATAGAAAATAGATCAAGAATCTAAATGTAAAGTTTAAAAATTTAAAGCTATTAAAAGAAACCAGAGATATATTGTCATGATCTTGGATTTGACAATTGATTCTTAGACATGACACCAAACACATGAGCAACAGAGAAAAAAATAAATAAATTGAGCTCCATCAAAGCTAAAACTATTTTATGCTCCATGAAGCATAATTAGCAAAGTCGAAAGACAAACCCCAGAATGAAATAAAATGTTAGCAAATCAGATATCTCATAGAGAGTTTGTATCTAGAAAATATAAAGAACTCTTACAAATAAAAAAAGACAAATAGTGCAATTAAAAATGATATTCCAGGTATTCAAAAGAGCTATATAAATGACCAGTAAGCCCATGAAATGGTACTTGGCAGCTTATGTACCAGGAAATGCAAATCAAAATCATAATGAGATACAATTGGGTTGGCCAAAATGTTCATTCTTTTTTTTGTTTTGTTTTTCCTGTTAGATGGCTCTAATAGAGTTTAGTTGTCTTTAACTTCATTTGAAACAATTTTGTTAGATTGAATTGTAGCAGCTGTCATATCAGTGTGCATTTTTAAAAAATCAAGATTGGTGGATTTTTGTGTGCCATTTGAACTGAAGATGGAAGAAAAAAGCAATATTTTCAGCATATCTTGCTTTATTATTAATGTTTCAAGAAAAGTAAAAATGCAACTGAAACACAAAAATAAGACAGAGAGAGATTTGTACAATTTATAAAGAATGTGCTGTGATTAAACAAACATGTCAAAAGTGGTTTGCAAAGTTTCATGCTGGAGATTTCTTACTGGACGATACTCCACAGTCTGGTAGACTACTTGAAACTGATGACAATGACATCAAAACTTTAATTGAGAACAATCAATGTTATACCACATCGAAGATAACCAACATACTCAACATTTCCAAATCAAGCTTTGAAAATCATTTGTACCAGTTTGGTTATGTTCATCACTTTGATCTTTGAGTTCCATATAAGTTATGCAAAAACAAAACCTTCTTGATCATATTTCTGCATGTGATTCTCTACTTAAATATCATGAAACCATTCCACTTTTAGACCAAATTGTGACAGGTGATGAAAAGTGGACATGCTAGAATAATGTGAAATGTAAGAAATCATGGGAAAAGTTACGTGAAGCACCATCAACCACATCAAAGGCTGGCCTTAATCCAAAGAAAGTAATGTTGTGTATATGGTGGGATATACCATAGGGAGCCCACTATTATGAACATCTTCTGGAAAGCCAAATTAATTAACTCGTTGGGTTAATTGCAAAAGTATCGCTCCCAATTAGAGCAACTGATAGCAGCACTTAATGAAAAGCATCTAGAATTAGTCAACAGAAAACACATACTCTTCCATCAGGATACTGCAAGACCACATGTCTCTTTGATGACAACACAAAAACTGTTACAGTTTGGCTGGGAAGTGCTGATTCATCCCCCATATTCACCAGACATTTCACTTCCCATTATCCATTTATTTCAGTCTTTACAAAATTACCTTCATGGAAGAAATGTCAATTTCCTGGAAGACTGTAAAAGGCACCTGAAACAGCTCTTTGCTTAAATGATAAAAAAAAAAAATTGGGAGAAGATGAAATTATGAAGTTGTTTGGAAAATGACATAAGGTCGTGGAACAAAACAAGGAATATGTTTCTCAATAAAGTTCCTGGTGAAAATGAAAGATGTGTATTTTATTTTATTTTTTGTGATTTATTTATTTTTTAGTTGAAGGATAATTGCTTTACAGAACTTTGTTGTTTTCTGTGAAACCTCAACATGAATCAGCCATATGTATACATATAGCCCCTCCCTTCTGAACCTCCCTCCCATCTCCCTCCCTATCCCACCCCTCTAGGTTGATACAGAGCCCCTGTTTGAGTTTCCTGAGCCAGACAGCAAATTCCCATTGGCTATCTATGTTACATATGGTAATATAAGTTTCCATGTTACTCTTTGTATTTTATTTTTACTTAGAAAAACTGAAGAAACTTTCTGGCCAACCTAATATTTCATACCCACTAGGATGACTATAATCCAAAAGTCAGAAAACAGCAAGTGTTGGCAAATATGTGAAGCAATCGGAACCCACCCTCACATACTGCTGATGAGAATGTAAAATAGTCCAGCCACTTTGGAAAACTCTATGGCAGTTCTCCAGTTGTTACACATAGTTACCATATGAACTAGCAATTCCACTCTTGTATATATATACAAGTGAGATGAAAACATAAGTCCACACAAAAATTCACACATGAATGTTTCAGTCAGTCAGTTCTGTCACTCAGTCGTGTCCGACTCTTTGCAACCCCATGAATCGCAGCACGCCAGGCCTCCCTGTCTATCACCAACTCCCAGAGTCTACCCAAGCCCGTGTCCATCGAGTTGGTGATGCCATCCAGCCATCTCATCCTCTGTCGTCTCCTTCTCCTCCTGCCCTCAATCCCTCCCAGCATTAGGGTCTTTTCCAATGAGTCAACTCTTCGCATGAGGTGGCCAAAGTATTGGAGTTTCAGCTTCAACATCAGTCCTTCCAATGAACACCCAGGACTGATCTCCTTTAGGATGGACTGGTTGGATCTCTTTGTAGTCCAAGGGACTCTCAAGAGTCTTCTCCAACACCGCAGTTCAAAAGCATCAATTCTTCGGCGCTCAGCTTTCTTCACAGCCCAACTCTCACATCCATACATGACTACTTGAAAAACCATAGCCTTGACTAGATGGACCTTTGTTGGCAAAGTAATATCTCTGCTTTTAAATATGCTATCTAGGTTTATAGCAGCATAATAGCCAAAATGTGGAAACAACCCAAATGTCCATAAACTGATAAACCCGTTTGAAAATGTGGTATATTCATACAATGGGATACTATTCAGCAATAAACAGAAAAGAAATATGGCACACTAAAACATGTTACAACACAGATGAACCTTGAAATCACTGTACTAAGTGAAACCTAGCTACAAAAGACCACATGGTATGTGATTCTATTCATAGAAAATGTCCAGAATAGGTAAATTAAAGAGACAGAAAGTAGATTAGTCATTGTTTAATTCTGAGCTGGATAGAATAATAAGGGAATGATAGTAAATAGGTACATTTTTTTGAGGTGATGAACATGCTCTAAAATTGACTGTTGATGCTTGTGCATATTTGTAAATATACTTAAAATCATTGAATTGTGCATTCTAAATGGGTTAATTATAAGCTATGTAAATTACATCTCAATAAATTTTTAAAAAGAGCTTGGTGGTTGTTTAGTCGCTAAGTCGTGTCTGACTCTTGTCACCCCATGGACAATAGCCTGCTAAGGCTCCTCTGTCCATGGGATTCTCCAGGCAAGAATACTGGAGTGGGTTGCTATTTCCTTCTCCAGTTAAAAGAGCTTATTCAAGTGTTATTTTTTTATGAAGGTATAGTGACCTCTAAAACAAAATCATATATGTTTGATAATATTCATGGTTTAAAATATTACAAAATTTTAAACAAAGAGTTATAACTAACAGTAAGAGCTATGAAATATACCTAGATTCTTCTAGTTTGACCAATTATTACAGTGTAATTCAGGCAAGTTACTTAATCTGAAAGTTATTTGATATGAAAAACAAGTGTAATAGACTTGTTGAAAGGGACTAAGTGAAACATGAAGTAAGTTCATACATCTTATAATAGCATGTATGTTATGTTCTATGCTATTCTTATTATTGTTATTAGCTGATAAGTCAATGTTATTAACTTACTACAAGTCCACATTTCCATGTGCATTGCTGCTGATATGGAGGTGGTACAACTATGGTCCCAGTTTCAAGAAGTTGCCAAATTCTGTGGTGCAGAACGCAAAAGCATAAGAGTGTAAGAGGAAAGACAATAAAGGCTGGAATAAATAAGGAAGGTCATCTCATGCATGTGAGACAAAAACTGTAGGAGGAGAAAGTGAATTTCAGGATTGGGTGGCAAACTGAGTGGTAGAGATGGAAAGAAAGATAGTATTAGTGATATAGTGAAGAGATTGGTCTGGGTGAAGATGCTAGAAAGAGATAGGGAACATCTTTGAATGGGTACAAATGGGCTCTGCCAGGTATGATAGGCCAAAGTGTTTAGATATGCTGGGGTACTAGTAGTGCTTTTAAGTTGTGGTTCTCTTAGAGAAATAGAATTAGTTGTGTATTGCAACTGTTGGGTAACAACTCATATTTGAGAGTTGGGTTAAATGATCCCTTAGGCAAGTAGAGGCATTATTTATCTGTGGTTCCAGTAGGACTTTGAACAAGAAACAAAAATCTCTGCTTTAAAAAGGGCTGTCAAAAATTGCACCAGGTAAGTTAAACAGACAAGGAAGACTGTTGAGGATTTTTGCAGTAGAGACCAAAGCTACAGCAGTGGAAGAAAGAAATTGAACTCTTCTCCAAAACAAAAGATGAAAGAGTTTATAAGTGCTGTTGTGAGCTAGTGGAAAGGTATTGAGAAATACTGGAGGCGAAATTAGTCTGTATGATTAGGCCATCTGTGTTTACTGCATGCTCAGTCACAACCAGCTCTTTGCGACCGTTTGGATGGTAGTCTGCCAGGTTCTCTGTCCATGGGATTTTTCAGGCAAGAATTCTGGAATCGGTTGCCATATGCTCCTCCAGGGGATTTTTCTGACCCAAGGATCCAGGGATCGAACCCCAGTCTCCTAGTTTCTTGCGTTGCAGGCAGATTCCTTACCACTAAGCCATGGGGAAGCCTTCTGTGTTTATTAATTGGCAGCTATTGAAGTTAGGCTCCTACCGTCCCATAGAGACTAAGCAACAGAGGTGATATTTTTCTTGATTATTACATTTCAAAGGAATGACTCCCAGGTCCCTGAGAAAGACATTCCTGAATTGTAGAAGATTTATACTTCAAAGGAACACAGAAAGAATTCACAATTCCAGGTTTTCTAAAGTAACTGCTCTAAGAAATAAGAGGTCAAGGGCCTATAATCAGGAGAAACCATTCTAAAGTTAGTCAAGCTGAAGGAAACATTAGGGCCCATCTTGATCATAACACCCTTTTTAAAAAAAATTTTGTCATGTGGCCCTTGAATGCTGATAATCCTTGTAAATATATATGCATTTACACGATGTATTATCTTTAAACCAAAAATGTTCTGGGTATTGTTATATGCATTATAAACTAAAGGGAGATCTTTACTTTGTTTCTCTCTGGAACCCAAGTGCTTATTATAACTTTTTCCTTAACAAAAAAGAACTATGCTTTGCGGGTTTCCTTCATTGGGCAATGTTTTAATGTAGAAGTGAGCTTTATGAACTGCTACAAGTCCTATTTAATTTCCATTTTCACTTAAGAAACTAAAGGGACCTTCAGGCTGCCTTTGTGCTGGTAATTAGGGCAACTGAATCTGAATCTCTGTGTTTGAGTTGTGGTGCATATATTGCTTTTTTTGTCAAGTTCATCTTTATTCAAGTGAGACATCCTACATTTGTGGGTGACTCAGACAATAATAACAGCAGTAGTTAAATTTTACATTTCTATTTTTTAGTCACGAAGTCCTGTCTGACTCTTTGAGCCCCCATGTGCTATAGCCCACCAGGCTTCTCTGTCCATGGAATTTTCCAGGCAAGAATCCTGGAATGGGTTGCCATTTCCTTCTCTTACATTTCTATGGTGCTTTATAATTTTTAATCACTTTCACACATATAATCTTAGTTTGCCTTCTCAGTAAACACTGTAGTAGGATTTCTAACAGGAATTTTATAGTTAGTTGTCCTACAGATGGAAAGACTTGACTTTGGGCCTTTTTACTCCTAACTTAATGTCTAGTTAGAAACTGAATAATTTTTCAGATTCAGATTTTTAGCATAAATTTGAAAATCACCATGTTCTTCTCTTTTCAAGTGATTAAATTGGGATAGGTCTCACATATTCAATTTATATTTGTGATACAGCTTTAAGGAGGCTCATAATTGTCGAAGCTTATTAATATCAATTGGGTTCTTTGATTATAGGCATAAGGAGTCAAGCTAAAGGCACATAGTTTGTTTGTTTTAAATAAAGATTACAGTAAAATATGATCAACAAAATTATTTTTGTGCTTCTGGGGCTAAAACTGAAGAATAGCCTATGGCGTTGACAATGAGAAATAATTTTTGAAAAAACTCTGAATATCTTTGGGGAATTTTCTACATGTCTGATCTAATTTAATAAATATCTCTATGTCACTGTGTGTCCAAAAGAAACTATTGGGTTGGCCAAAGGTCTGCTTGGATTTTCCCATAAAATGTTATGTAAAAACCTGAATGAACTTTTTGGCCAACCCAATATTTAACACATTATGAATATAGGCAGAAAAACATATTATTGATATTTCAATCTGAAATAGATATCAAGAAAAATGTCTAAAAATTATACCTCTAGCTTGATCTCTCATGTTTTAATTTTTTTTCTGTCATAGGCAACCCTGCCCAGCCCACTTCTCTCCACTACATGAATCCTTATCAATTGAATGCCTATGGTATGGCGCTGAAAGCAGTGGGAGAAATTGTTCAAGATTATGACAGTGATAAAATGTTCCCCGCTTTAGGTTTTGGTGCAAAACTGCCTCCAGATGGAAGGATATCTCATGAGTTTGCTTTGGTAAGAATACATGGAAATAATTGATATTTTGAAAAAAAAAATATTTTGGATCTTTTCATAGGTTCCCTGCTTATGCTTTAATTACTCATATAGCAACTTCTTATGACTATACAATCAACTCAGTTTTAGTGGATGATTGATTTAGAAGCATGATATTAATGGGAAAAAAGACAGATTAGTAACAAATCTACCTGAAGTGCACATGATTTAAAACCTATTCTGGTTTTCTGTTGCTGCATAACACCTTCCATTATATTCATGATTTGTGGGTCAAGAATTTGAGCATGATACAAGGAGAATGGTACGTTTGTTCAAGATACCTGGGGCCACACCTGGGATGCCTTGATTGGCTAGAGAAGGCTGGAATTGTTCTACTGGAGCCATATATCTGTTCCATTCTGACTGTTGGTTGGATTCCTCAGTTTTCTTCATGTCATACCTGCTGGAGCTAGTACATCCACTAAGATGTCTCATTTGCTCATGACTAGTGCTTACAGCTAGGATGGCTGAAATAACTGATTCTCTAGGCATCTTTCCTTCTTTCTACATACAGTTTGTCCGTGTGGTTTCGTGGGCTTCCATCACAGTGCAGTGGTCTCAAGGAAGTCATATTTCTTACACAGCAATATTCTAAAAGGCTGGGGAAGAAACTTCAAAGACTTATAAGTCTCAGAAAGTTATTTCTCCTACATCCTTTTTTGTCAAGCAAGTCACTAAGTTCAGCCCAGTTTCAAGGTAGTGGAAGTAACCTTCACCTCTCAAGGGGAAGGGTATCAAAGAATGAGTAGCTATCCTTATTCTTTTATCTTCCAAAATGTCATTTCTTTTCAAATATAAAGGATCAGTTATTGGTAGAATTATTATTTTTCAAATGTAAAGCAATAATTATAGGTATAATTAATTATGGTTTCAATATAATGGAGTAGATGTGACTCAAATATTTATCTATTTAATGTTTAATTTACATAAATCCACTCCTGTTGTATGATTACAAATAAGCAATGTACTGTATTCTACCTTTAAAATAAACTTCACACAGATAGTGCTTTAGGCCCAATCAGCCTTATTCTCACTTGCATTTTTTGATAAAAATAATGGGAAAAACTATGTGGGAATGGTTAGATATCATTTTAGAAAAAATTAAAATTTTCCTAATAGAAATGCCTCCCTGCTTTACCCTATATTTTGTGAAATTAAAGTCTTCTGTGCCCAATATTTTTGTAGGTATTTTTTGTTGTTTTTATTCTTGTTACAAAAATAACATGTGGGATTTTTTTTTTTTTTTGGTTCTGCAAGAAGAATAGACAAATAATTCAATTATTTACTAATTACTGAGTATCAAACCAGGTACTTTATGCTCATTTCTTGTACAATCTTCATAAAATTCTTGTCTGATAGGTATGTCATGAGATGAGTGACACATCACACTACTATCAAGAGCCACTCATATTAAATACAGTGAAAAGAGTGCCCCCAGGAGTTGTATAATCTAGCCCAGAGTCACAGAATTTAATCAGGTTTCCAGAAGACAGGACTTGAACCCAGGTCAGTCTTATTATAGAATCTTTGTTCTTAACCACTACTAAACCACATTTTATAAAAGCGTCTATAATAATACCACCTCTTAGATATGTCCTTTATGAACCCCATTATGTACACACACACACGCACACACAGACTTCCAGAAGCTCCTATATGATTAGACTTTATCTTCTTTAATATATTTTAAGAGTTGTATTTTAATTTTTTTTCCCATATGTATTCTTGATTTTTCTGTTCAATCATCCCCATTTTGGGAAAGGTTATTGGAGGTTTTAATTTTCTTCTGTAAAATAGCCCATATGCTACCACCCCCAATGTCATATAAAAAATGAATATCTGTTGGGATTTTGTTGTGTCCTAGAGAATTAAATTTTCCCAGAAACTTATAAGACCATGAAAATCACTCATGTGATCCTATGTCTTGTGTGCCTCAGGAAAAAGGTCCTAACTATTTTAAAGCTTAAGAAAGGAATAATAAAAAAAAATAATTATGCTAAACTAAATGATATTAATTTTCCTTAATTAATTTTCCTTCCACAAGTTTTTCCTCACCTTTGTGTATGATTTTTTCCATTTATTCTCTAATTCTCTCCTTTTCTGCTTTTCCTGCCTCTATATTCATTCCTTACAACCAAACCTATGCAAAGGAGAGACTTTTTATTATTTGCATCTTAAATGATTCTTTGAACCAAACTCAAATATTTATAGAAGGTCGCACTCTAAATTTATGAAAAAATAGTTTCTAAAATTGGTGAAAGTGATGATGATAATGCCTCATCTTTAATTTTACTTAATAATTATATGACTTTAACTTTTTTCAAAGCACTTCTTTCTTGAATAAGACAGACAAAGGTTAAGTAGGTCTGCAGAGAGATAGTACTCCATTTAATTTTTGTGTTAACTTCTTCCTAAATAACTGCAATATATAACTGTAGATGCTGAAAGTGGCAAATAGAAAAACTTCAGTCCATGTCAATCTGGCAATTAGTGTACTACCTAATGTTAACAAACCCTCATATTTCCATGGTAAAAATTTGTGATATATATATTAACAATCATTAATATGTTTATTGCACTGAATTCAAATAATCTTCAGATAGCAAGGGAGGTGTCTCACTATTCACACTGCTCACTGAACCCGGGGTAGGTAAGGTGCAAGTGAGGAAGCTGGAAGAAGATTCAAGGAGCCGTAGGAACTGCAGACGTGTGTATTCTCTGATGCTGGTACGGCAGCCATAGTGCAGCCATGCTGTATTCCCTGATGACTGACCCAGCAGACACAGCCATAACACAGCTGCAAGGGCTTTATAGGTGAAGCTTGTATAGCTCAAACTACCACACAAGTGCACTCATCTCACACGCTAGTAAAGTAATGCTCACAATTCTCCAAGCCAGGCTTCAGCAATACGTGAACCGAGAACTTCCAGATGTTCAAGATGGTTTTAGAAAAGGCAGAGAAACCAGAGATCAAATTGCCAATATCCGCTGGATCATCGAAAAAGCAAGAGAATTCCAGAAAAACATCTATTTCTGCTTTATTGACTATGCCAAAGCCTTCGACTGTGTGGATCACAATAAACTGTGGAAAATTCTGAAAGAGATGGGAATACCAGACCACCTGACCTGCCTCTTGAGAAACCTGTGTGCAGGTCAAGAAGCAACAGTTAGAACTGGACATGGAACAACAGACTGGTTCCAATAGGAAAAGGAGTATGTCAAGGCTGTATATTGTCACCCTGCTTATTTAACTTATATGCAGAGTACATCATGAGAAATGCTGGGCTGGATGAAGCACAAGCTGGAATCAAGATTGCTGGGAGAAATGTCAATAACCTCAGATATGCAGATGACACCACCTTTATGGCAGAGAGTGAAGAGGAACTGAAAAGCCTCTTGATGAAAATGAAAGAGGAGAGTGAAAAAGTTGGCTTAAAGCTCAACATTCACAAAACTAAGATCATGGCATCTGGTCCCATCACCTCATGGGAAATAGATGGGGAGACAGTGGAAACAGTGTAAGACTTTATTTTGGGGGGCTCCAAAATCACTGCGGATGGTGACTGCAGCCATGAAATTAAAAGACACTTACTCCTTGGAAGAAAAGTTATCACCAACATAGATAGCATATTAAAAAGCAGAGACATTACTTTGACAACAAAGGTCCGTCTGGTCAAGGCTATGGTTTTTCCAGTGGTCGTGTATGGATGTGAGAGTTGGACTGTGAAGAAAGCTGAGCACCAAAAAATTGATGCTTTTGAACTGTGGTGTTGGAGAAGAGTCTTGAGAGTCCCTTGGACTGCAAGGAGATCCAACCAGTCCATCCTAAAGGAGATCAGTCCTGGGTGTTCATTGGAAGGACTGATGTGAAGCTGAAACTCCAATACTTTGGCCACCTCATGTGAAGAGTTGACTCATTGGAAAAGACCCTGATGCTGGGAGGATTGGGAGGAGAAGAGGATGACAGAGGATGAGATGGCTGGATGGCATCACCGACTTGATGGGCATGAGTTTGAGTAAACTCCGGGAGTTGGTGATGGACAGGGAGGCCTGGCGTGCTGCGATTCATGGGGTCGCAAAGAGTTGGACACGACTGAGTGACCTAACTGAACTGAACTGATATAGTTCTACAGGAAAAAAAAAAAAGTGGCCCATGACCAAATGAATCCATCATGACACACAGGTACAGTGCTATAAATGATCTCAGATGTTACATAACCATGGAAAGTCATTGTTTATGAAACATGAAGCAAAAGCAAGAGGTCCTGGGGCAAGGGAACCTGACCATTGCCATCATGGCCAATTGCTCTTTGCCTACAAGAGCTCTTTAACAAAAATTTTAAATCCCTAATTGGTGAGTTTGAGGCTGGCACAAATGTTGAAGTTGAGTTTTAATCAAAAGGATCTAAGGTAAACCCCAGCTTTTTTTTTTAAATATGTGTAGGAATAGGTATTGTGGAAAAAGACAGGGAAAATATCCCTGTATTACCACTTTAGCAGTTTTGATTGTGGAATGTCATGGCTCACAATGATACTTGATGACTCATTACACTGTATCTGAAGACACAATTACTCATTAAACTGTACCTGAAAACACTGAAGTTTTCAACAGTATGTGAAGCAGGAACATCCAGATGTTCAGGCTGGATTTAGAAAAGGCAGAGGAACCAGAGATCAAATTGCCAACATCCGTGGATCATCGAGAAAGCAAGAGAGTTCCAGAAAAAACATCTACTTCTGCTTTATTGACTATGCCAAAGTCTTTGACTGTGTGGGTCACAACAAACTGGAAAATTCTTAAAGAGATGGGAATACCAGACCACCTGACCTGTCTCCTGAGAAACCTGTATGCAGGTCAAGAAGAAACAGAACTGGATGTGGAACAACAGACTGGTTCCAAATCAGGAAAGGAGTACATGAATGCTGTATATTGTCACCCTGCTTATTTAACTTATATGCAGAATACATCATGAGAAACGCTGGGCTGGAGGAAGCACAAGCTAGAATCGAGATTGCTGGGAGAAATATCAATAACCTCAGATATGCAGATGACACCACCCTTAAGGCAGAAAGAGCCTCTTGATGAAAGTGAAAAAGGAGAGTGAAAAAGTTGGTTTTAAGCTCAACATTCAGAAACTAAGATCATGGCATCCGGTTCTATCACTTCATGGCAAATAGATGGGGAACCAATAGAAACAGTGATCATTGAGACTTTATATTTTTGGGCTCCATAATCACTGCAGATGGTGACTGCAATTAAAAGATGCTTACTCCTTGGAAGGAAAGCTATGACCAACCACACAACATATTGAAAAGCAGAGACATTACTTTGCCAGCAAAGGTCCATCTAGTCAAAGCTATGGTTTTTCCAGTAGTCATGTATCGATGTGTGAGTTGGACTATAAAGAAAGCTGAGTGGTGAAGAATTGATGCTTTTGAACTGTGGTGTTGAGAAGACTCTTGAGAGTCCCTTGGACGGCAAGGAGATCCAACCAGTCAATTCTCAAGGAAATCAGTCCTGAATATTCATTGGAAGGACTGATGCCGAAGCTGAAACTCCAATCCTTTGGCCACCTGATGCAAAGAACTGACTCATTGGAAAAGACCCTAATGCTGGGAGGGATTGGGGGCGGAAAGAGAAGGGGACAACAGAGGATGAGATTGTTGGATGGCATCACCGACTCAATGGACATGAGTTTGAGTAAGCTCCTGGAGTTGATGATGAACAGGAAAGCCTGGCATGCTGCAGTCAATGGGGTCGCAGAGAGTCGGACAGGACTGAGTGACTGAACTGAACTGAACTAAACTTGAGATACAATAGTGTAAAGGAGATATTAGGAGGAAATATTTCTAATAAGCACATGGCCACAGACCTTAAAATCCTCTGCCCTCTTCCTTAGTAAACAACAAAATTAAGTGTATTTGTTTTCAAAAACAATCTGCATTTTACTTTTGTGTTAGAGCCTCACATAAGCTTATTTTTATTTGTCTTAACAAGCAAAAAACAATTCCCCATGTGACTATTTTAAGAAATAAATTTTTTTAAGATTTAGAAAATCATTCTATCAACATAAATAAAATGATGGGGAAAATGGTACCTTGTTATTTCCAGAGGAATAAAGGAAATACATAGTTTTATAGGAATATAAATCCCATCCCAGTCAAAATGTTCAAATGCTGATCAGAACTATCAGAACTATCCTGGTTTGTAATTGTTCCCTTAAGGCAGATATATAATACTTTTTATATGCCCAAAATCAGTAATGAGTTTTCATTTTAACTAGCTTCATACCTTATCAAGCAAAAGAACAACCTTAACTTATATTTAAAGGAAGGTTAATTAAAGGTCAGCTCAGATTAACATTAAAACCAACCAATTACTATTTTGTGCTAAATATTATACTTTTATGTTTTAATTTCAATTTGTATAGTCAATTTTATAATACAAATAGTTATTTTATTACTTTTATGTTTTAAAAGTTACATGAGGGTTAATTAATAAATTTTGAAGGAGAAGACAAAATTTAAAGAACGAGGTGGATATAAATTATTCTTTCACAGGTGACAAAACTGAAGTCACTGGTAACATTTGGCTTAGTTCACTAAGATCCTCAGTCTTTCAAATGCTTAGGATTTTGTAATATTGTTACATAGTGGTGGTTTCCTGGTGGCTCAGATGGTAAAAAATGTGCCTGCAATGCAGGAAACCTGTGTTCAGCCCCACAGGTTTGGAAAGATGCTTTTGAGAAGGAAATGGCAACCCACTCCAGCATTCTTGCCTGGAGAATTTCATGGACAGAAGCTACAGTCCATGAGGTCGCAAAGAGTCAGACATGACTGAGCAGCTAACACTTTCACACTTTTATTATTCAGATAAAAAATATACATGCTCATTATGTTTAAGCATAGTGATTATGTTTAGTTGGGCTTCCTTGATAGCTCAGTTGGTAAAGAATCCTCCTGCAATGTGGGAGACCTGGGTTCAATACCTGGATTGAAAAGATCCCCTTAGAGAAGGAAAAGGTTATCCACATCAGTATTCTGGCCTAGAGAATTCCATGGACTGTATATTCCATAGGGTCGCAAAGAGTCAGACATGACTGAGTGACTTTCACTTACATGCTTAAGCATGGTTACTGTCTCTAGTGTTTTAAAATCATAACTACAATTTTTTTTTATATTACCCCCCTTCCAGAGGTGGAGCCTAATTCCTCCTCTGTTGAATGTAGGCTACACTTAGTGACTCATTTCTAAAAAGTAGATGAAACTAAAAGTAATGCTCTGCAACTTATAAGATTAGTTTTGGGGCTTACTGGAGCTTCCTCCTTGTTCTCATTTTGGAGAAGTTAGCCACCATGTTGTTGGAATACTCAAGCAGCCCTATGCAAAGTTCCTTTAGCTCATTGCCAGCAAACCATACAGGTGAGCCTTCTTAGAGGCAGATTATCCAACTCTGGTCATGCTTTCAAATGACTGCAGCCAAGGTTAGCTTCTTGACTGTAAGCTCTTCAGAGATCCAGAGTAAAAATCACCTGGCTAAAAAATATATGGGATAATAAATGCCTGCTGTTTTAAGCCACTGCCTTTTGGAATGGTTTGCTAAATAGCAGTAGATAACAGAGCCTTATTTGTGGAATCTGGACTCAGAATTAAACCTTAATAACAGAGCATTCAGAGTATGAGAAAGCTGGACTAAGCCTCCAGTTGCCCTTCTAGATTCTATCTGCCCATTAAGAACTCCTGTGCTGTTCTGTCACGTCAGTCATGTCCGACTCTTTGCAACCCCATGGACTGTAACCTGCCAGGATCCTCTGTCTATGGGATTCTTCAGGCAAGAATACTGGAGTGGGTTGCCATGCCCTCCTCCAGGGGATCTTCTGGACCCAGAGATCAACCCGCGTCTCTTACATCTCCTGCACTGCAGAAGGATTCTTTACCTCTGACCACCTAGGAAGCCCAAGAACTCCTGTGGCAAGCTCCAATTCCATTGAACAATATGAACAAGTTTCTCTAATTCCTCTCACTTTACCTTGTCTAGATGCTACTCACACCAAATTACATTCCCTTTGATCCCTTCTTTATTTGGGGTTATCAATTTTGTCCTGAAAATGTGAAAGTGGCAGATATTTTACGTTTTTACTTCCATAATGCGAAGAGCTGACTCACTGGAAAAAACCCTGATGCTGGGAAAGATTGAAGGCGGGAGGAGAAGGGGACAACAGAGGATGAGATGGTTGGATGGCATCACTGACTCGATGGACATGGGTTTGGGTAGACTCCGGGAGTTGGTGATGGACAGGGAGGCCTGGCCGTGCTGCGGTTCATGGGGTCGCAAAGAGTTGGACATGACTGAGAGACTGAACTGAACTGAACTTCCATAAAGTAAAACTATTTGAATTGATAATATTTTTCCTGATTTTGATACACATCACTTCAGAAACCTTGGAAAATATAGAATAATCTAAACAATGAAATAAAAATTGACAATTATGTAACAACTCAGAGGTAGTCACTCTACTAATATTTTGTTTCCTTCTTTTCAGATTTTTATATGTTCATCTCTATATGTTCATAGATCTGTGTATAAGACAGTATTAATCATAAAATGTGATATTCAACTTCTCAAGATTATTTAGAATTTTCTTCTGCCTGTTAGTTGAAAAGTATCCATTTTTAATTATTGCACATTACTGCATATCACAATCTATTTAATATTATATATTATAATCTATTGTTGATTACTCAATTTATTATTATTATTTGCTATTATAAATATATAACTGAGTTTTCTTTAACAAAACCTTTATGGGTATCAACATGTATTGTTCTCTTTTTTTAGTTTATTTTTATAGACATTATTCATTCTTTGCTGTGTTTGCTGTAACTTTCTACAGAATGGGAACCCCCAAAACCCCTACTGTGCCGGCATTGATGGTGTCATGGAAGCTTATTATAGGAGTCTGAAATCTGTGCAACTGTATGGGCCAACCAATTTTGCTCCTGTAATTAATCATGTAGCAAGGTAAGTGGGAGTAAATAATTTGTTTATTTTAGTGTGCTGGACCAGAATGAAATCATAATTTTATTGTTGGCATGGCTCCACAAATGAAAGTTGTTTTCTAATAATTTACCTCCAAGAAAGTGAAGGAAAAGATATACAGTAAAAAGAATCTCCATTGAGCTCTCATGATACTTCAATAAGAACTTTATATCAAAATATCAAATGAAAACTATACACTGGCTTATGTTAGGACCTATATTTGTTCAACCAAGGAAAAAAAATTTATTTTAATAAGCATCCATGAGAGCAATATCGATCAGAATCTCAATTGTGAAATCACTGATATCTAAGATTATATTCCATAGCAACTTAGAAGTAATAAGAGATTGAATTCTATGAAGACAACTAAAGTGCTCGCTTCAGCAGCATATATGCTATGAAGACAACTAAAGCCTTTCAGTGATATATAGGACACACTATTTTAACCTCCCTGATATTAATATATAGTATATGATATTGAGATTAGAATATAATTTCTTATGATTCCAAATACATGTTCTGAAAATTTTTAATATAAAATTTTATATACATTTGCTTAGTATTTTTACTAATGCATTAGTAAAGTAGACACTACTTTTAAATCCCTAAAAAATTTTTACTGACACAGTTTTAAATCCTATGAAACCCTGCCTAATTTTTAGGTAATCAAAAAGGAACAACTCTCATGGCTTTCCCAATATGTAACCAAAACTAAAAAAGTACTGCAATTGAATTACTGAAGTTCTCTATTTGAAGATTCTGATACTTTACCAGCTCCCTATTAGATATGATCAGGCTTCCCTAATGGTTCAGTGGTAAAAGACTCTGCCTGCCAATGCAGGAGATGCAGTTTCAACACCTGCATCAGTATAATCCCCTAGAGGAGGAAATGGCAACCCACTCCAGTATTCTTGACTGAGAATCCCTTGGACAGAGGAGTCTTGGTGGGGTACAGTCCATAGGTTTGCAGAGTCAGACATGACTGAGCACACACGAGTGCATTAGACATGATCAGCAACTTAAATATGTTCTACTTTTCATTACCTGAGACATAGACAAGGTAATACAATATCCCTGCACCCAGGGCTGAACCCAGTGGACGCTCCTGTGGAATTCCATCTCAGGTTTACACTGATACATTGACATTTTTTCTGAGTGTGACCCTTTAGATCAGGTTTTTCAAGCATTTTCAGCTACAATTTGTATTCTTATCAATTTTATGAGCTTTCCTGGTCGTTCAGTGGTAAAGAATCTGCCTGCCAATGCAAGAGATGTGGGCTTGATCCCTGGGTCAGGAAGATCCCCTGGAGAAGGAAGTAGCAACTCACTATGGTATTCTTGCCTGAGAAATCCCATCGACAGAGGAGCGAGGCAGGCTTACAGTCCATGGAGTCACAAAAAGTCCGACATGACTTAGCAACTGAACAACAACAATGAACTTTATATCTCAACTCTGGGCATACATAATTAAAATAAAACAATATGAAATAATACTTATTCTTAGCTCATATTTTCTTTTTTTATTACTATGATTTCCTATTCTTTTATATTACTTTTTTAATGCAGATCTTGACCTGCAAAACTGATTTCAAAATTCACTGAGTATTTACTTGTAATTTGAAAAATACTTCCTAGCTCATTGTGTTAGCATAGATAAGTTATATTATCTATACTTTCTTTTCCTAAATCTTTGATAGCTATCAAATAAAGCGGATTGAAAAATTATATTAATGCAAGATAAATTATAGTTGATTCTCACTCTCTTATACACTACCATACCCATCATTCTTTTATGAAAAGATAAGAAAAATGATATAACCTCTTTTGTGTGAACTCATGCTATTTATTATAAATTGCATTTGTAATAACTTATTATCAGTGTTTACCAATTAATTTCATAGATTTTGTGCTGGTATATCTTTACTGTAAAACTTAAACTTTAGATATAAAATTCCTAGGTGCATTTTTATATACCACCTAAAACTAAATGATGTAATATTGCCATTTTTTCATATTTTGTCCAGCATTTAAAAAATTCTCAAACTATAGAGGTAGTTGCCACTTAATACTTTAAGAATCTTTGAAAATAATCTGGGATCTAATAATTATTTATTCTTATTTTTATTAATAATAAAATAAGAAATATAAAAAGATATGACTTCTGGGGAATCATCTTTTCCTTACAATGCAATTTGAAATTGCATGTATCTATCTCTTGAAGTGAAGTGAAGTGGCTCAGTCGTGTCTGACTCTTTGCGACCCCGTGGACTGTCACCTACCAGGCTCCTCCATCCATGGAATTTTCCAGGCAAGCATACTGCAGTGGGTTACCATTTCCTTCTCCAGGGGATCTTCCCAACCCAGGGATCAAACCCAGGTCTCCTGCATTGCAGGCAAACACTTTACCATCTGAGCCACCAAGGAAGCTATCTCTTACTATCAATCTATCTAAGAAATACCTTTCTCCTGTTTTTCTTATCTTTGAGAGTTGTGTTTAATTTTATTTTTAATCTTTTATTAAGACAGACAATTTCTGTCCTAGCAAATTATCATCTAGAAAATTTGTCAACTAAAAGACAAACTACTTTCAAGAATAAATCACTTTAGAACAAACAGTTCAAGACAACTGTCTGTTTCTAAATTAGGAGATGGTGCCATTATGCCCATGTATATGGCCTTTATCTATTTAAAGCTCCTTGTGCTTTAAATTTTGTCACTCTCACATACAGTCCAAAGATGCTTCAACATGTACTCAACAGGTATCTAGAACTCTGGATATTTGTCTATAAAAATTATTTTTGTAAAGTCAAAAATAAATATATACCCATATTTTTTCTATTTCCTTGAATTTTCCTCTTAAAACGTATGTTTTTGATATTGGTAAAAGCTTAGTTATTTGTTGTAGTTTTCTATAAATATTAAGAATGCTTATTGTTATTCTTTTTAAGAATAATCATTTAAAGCACATGCTCATTTAACTAGTATCTATATGATAAGACTTTTGAAATAATATTAAGATTACTGATATTTTGAAATAGTCAAGACCCAAGGCATCAACTTTACAAAATTTGAAGTCTTTATATGCTGTTCTGAGGTTTTCCAACCCTTCACTCTAATTTCCTGTCTTCCCAGTTCTCATTTCATAGAGCTGTCCAGAGAACAGCATTTCAAATGATGTAAAAATCCTGCTCAACAGCCATTCATGCCTTGTCACAAATTTAAGTTTCAGCACTCTAGTTTGGTATTCAAGAACTTCCAGTGTCCGGCTACCACCATCCATCCTATCTCAATTCCCTCCACATTCTCCAAATCACTACTTCTGGTCTGTGATGTCATTCCATGCATACTTTTATCACAGCACTGACTAATTTGATCCTGTTCCATTGTTATATGTTGTTCTTTTCCACACTGAAGAAAAGAATGTTTCACTGTTTTACTCACCTGATAATGATATTCATTGTTTTCCAGTAATTATTCATGTTTCTGATGCCTAACCAGTCACTTGTCTTGAGGCTGTTACACTTCAATTCTTAAGAAAGATATATATAAATTTCTATTAGCCATGCATGTTTTAGTCACTCAGTTGTGTCCAATTCTTTGCAACTCTTTGGACTGTAGCCCACCAGGCTCCTCTGTCCATGGAATTTTTCAGGCTCAAGAATACTGGAGTGGGTTGCCATTTTCCTCCTTCAGGGGATCTTTCCAACCCAGGGACTGAACCCTTGTCTCTACATTGCAGGCAGATTCTTTACCCACTAAGCCACTGGGAAAGCCTAACTGTTAGCTAGATTATTGTATTTTTTCTTTTCTTTTTTCGAGTGTTATTTCCAGGATCCAGATAAACAGCTAAAATTAGTTTTCACTTTTCAAGAAATAATATTTGTTTGGGAATTTTCATAACATTTTCAAATCACTCTAAAGAGTGTATTGTTTTATCTCTTTCATCCATATGATCAATAATAAAGTAATAAAATCAAAACAACCATTATTGAATTCATAATTCCTTTGAGGTAATATATTCAATGCTATAATGTGGATTATTACACTTAGGAGGTGACAATAGCATCATTATTGATATTTTACTGATGACAAGAGGGATACTTACAGTGACCATACCATCAGTGAAAATCACTCGGTTGTGTCCAACTCTTTGCAGCCCCATGGATTGCAAACCACCAGGCTTCTCTGTCCATGGGATTCCCCAGGCAAGAATACTGGGGTGGGTTGCCGTTTCCTTCTCCAGATCGAGTGGGTAGCCGTTCCCTTCTCCAGAGAATCTTCCCAACCCAGGGATTGAACCTAGGTCTCCCACATTGCAGGTGGATTCTTAACCAACTATCAGGGAAGCCCTATTTGTGGTGGAGCTAAAATTTCAAACAAAATAATCTGATTCGAATTCACTGTGTTGTATCTTGCATGCATTTTATCTCTGCTACAGAGGTAAAAACTTACAACAGAAAGTGCAACAAAGTGACCTATTATTGTGAATACTGTTGGTCTCTTCAGTACACTACCAAAAGTAGTTTGGGTAACAACTGAGAAACATAAAAATTGCTGTGTTCACTGAGGAAACCAGATCTGAAAGAGACACGTGCACCCCAATGTTCATCGCAGCACTGTTTATAATAGCCAGGACATGGAAGCAACCTAGATGCCCATCAGCAGATGAATGGATAAGGAAGCTGTGGTACATATACACCATGGAATATTACTCAGCCGTTAAAAAGAATTCATTTGAATCAGTCCTAATGAGATGGATGAAACTGGAGCCCCTTATACAGAGTGAAGTAAGCCAGAAAGATAAAGAACATTACAGCATACTAACACATATATATGGAATTTAGAGGTAACGATAACCCTATATGCAACAGAAAGAGAACCAGAAAGACTTTTGAACTTTGTGGGGGAGAATGTGAGGGTGGGATATTTCAAAAGAACAGCATGTATACCATCTATGGTGAAACAGATCACCAGCCCAGGTGGGATGCATGAGACAAGTGCTCGGGCCTGGTACACTGGGAAGACCCAGAGGAATCGGGTGGAGAGGGAGGTGGGAGGGGGGATCGGGATGGGGAATACGTGTAAATCTATGGCTGATTCATATCAATGTATGACAAAACCCACTGAAATGTTGTGAAGTAATTAGCCTCCAACTAATAAAATAAATAAATAAATAAAATAAATAAAATATTTTCCCATCCAAAAAAAAAAATTGCTGTGTTACTTTGTATTGAAATATTTAAATGTATGCCATTTTAAGAATTAATTCATAGTGTAGATCAAAATTTACTTAAAACATTTCTGAGTCAGTTTTTCTTTTCTTGTTGCCCTTTCTATTCCTACAAACTATTTAATACTGAGCTGAAAGAATATTCAAAAAATCTGAACCAACCATTTATGAACTTTTGTAAAAAATAATCCCAGAACTTGACCTGACAGAGACTCCACAGAAATGTGTTTGAATTCTGAAACCCTGGCAAAGTTGACCCCTCCCTAAAATTTGTCATAGTAATATTAAAATATAAACTATAGATTCCCTAATTTGAAAAAAAGATAGGAGAAGCAACTTTCTTTAACATCTTTAAAATATAATTTGATTCTGTAGGTCTATATATCAATGTTACCTCCTTGAAGAACAATTATGATGTTGATCAGCCTCTATTTTCTATTTAATACATTTCAGTAGTTTAATTATTTTATCATAAATAAGCATATAACACTTTTTAAAAGGCTAAGTTAAAAGAAATCTTAATACAAAATATTATTTTGTTTGAAATTTAGATTTCCCTGAAAAGTGCAAAAATATGTCAATGTACAGAGCAAATACCATAGAAATAAATGTATTAAAGGATTAATTTATGCTGCTGATGGTGACAAGACTAAAATGGATTAATAGTTCTTAGGTAAAATGTAGCTTATTTTCAAATTAGTGTACATAGCAGTAGTGAGAGCCACACAATCAACTTACTATTTTTTATGCAACATTGATTTTCCTCCAAGTTAAGACATATTGCATTAATACAGGTACATCTTTGTTATAAAGTAGACTGCAAAATTTCTACGAATTTTTAAGATAAAACAACAAACGATGCTATTTCAAGTTTTATACCTGTTTTGGACTCTATCTTTAACTGTCTTGATAGTATGACTATGTTCTTCCCTTCTCTTACATATATTTTATGTTGAATCAAAAAAAATCAAAATATAAGTGGATTAAATTCACCAATGAGAAGATATAAAGTGTGTAGGTTGGTATGATCCCCTGGAGAAGGGAATGCTACCCACTCCAGGATCCTGGCCTGGAGAATTCAGTGGACTATATAGTCCATGGGGTTGCAAAGAGTCAGACATGACTGAGCAACTTTCACTCACTTGGTTATAGCTTTTCTTCCAAGGAATAAGCTTTTAATTTCATGGCTGCAAATCACCATCTGCAGTGATTTTGGAACCCAAAAAAGTAAAGTCTCTCACTGTTTCCATTGTTTCCCCGTCTATTTGCCATGAAGTGATGGGACTGGATGCCATGATCTTCGTTTTCTGAATGTTGAGTTTTATGCCAGCTTTTTCACCTCCTCTTTCACCTTTATCAAGAGGCTCTTTAGTTCCTCTTCACTTTCTGCCACAAGGGTGGTGTTATCTGCATATGTGAGGTTATGGTATTTCTCCTGGCAATCTTGATTCCAGCTTGTGTTTTATTTAGCCTGGCATTTTGCATGACATATTAATACATGTCGATAGTTACCTTAAATGTAAATGTATTAAATGCACCAACAAAAAGACATGGACTGGCTGGGTGGATGAAAACATATGCATGTATGCACTTCAGCTTACCACATCACTCTGCTTAACCCCCTCAAATTGTATGTAATTATTTTATATTGTTAAGTTAATCATTTTCCCATTATGGTTTGCAGTTGTAATTAACTTTTCTTTTTTGTCTGGCTATTGATTGTGAAAACTGAGAAATATCTTTTACTATTGTGATTATGCAACTATTACTGACTTAATACCATTGTATCATGATTGGTCAAAAGAAAAATAATGTAACTCTATATCGCCAAAACTAGGATTTAATAGAAAAACACGTAATCACTTTAAAAAATCCAGATGCATATCAGAATTATCTTGAAATGTTTTGAAAAATGCAAATGCTCAGATATTACTTTTTTTTTCTAGAGGTCCAGATATGTTTCTAATGAGCAACTATGCTTAAAAAGAACTGGACTATATGATGATCATTTACTTTAATCTAGTTCGTTTCACTTTTTCTATTTCATATTCAGTGCTCCCATTTCATTTACTTTATGTTCTCCAATTTCTCCATCTCTTTTTTTTTAGGTTCTTTCTCAAGCCTTTATCAAGTGTAGTAGAAAAGCTTTTGTATACATATATATAAATATGTATAATATATAGATTTTAGAAAACTTATGGATTTTTGCCTAACTAAAACAATTGTGACATTTTGATTCCACTTGTTTAACTTGGCATGAATAGAATGCTAGATTTTTAAAATTCATTTATTTTTTAATTGAAGCATAATTGCTTTACAGAATTTTGTTGTTTTCTTTCAAACATCGACAAGAATCAGCCGTAGGTGCCCCCATGTCCCCTCCCTCCTGCATCTTCCTCCCACCCCCCTCCCCATCCCATCTTTCTAGATTGTTACAGAGCCCCTGATTTCGTTCCCTGAGTCATGCAGCAAATTCCCGTTGGCTATCTATTTTACATACGGTTTGTAAGTTTCCATGTTACTGTCTCCATACATCTCAACCTCTCCCTCCACCCCTCCCCCCAAGTCCGTAAGTCTGTTCTCAATGTCTGATTTTCCATTGCTGCCCTGCAAATAAATTCATCAGTACCATCTTTCTAGATCCCATATATATGTATTAGTATATGATAGTTATATGTCTCTTTCTGACTTACTTCACTCTGTATAATGGGCTCTAGGTTCATCCACCTCATTAGAACTAAATCAAATGTGTTCCTTTTTATGGATGAGTAGTATTCCATTATATATATGTACTGGGCTTCCCTGCTAGCCCAGTTGATAAATAATCTGCCTGAAGTGCAGAAGACCCAGATTCAATCCCTGGGTCGAGAAGATCCCCTGGAGAAGGAAATGGCAAACCACTCCAGAATCCTTGCCTGGAAAATCCCATGGACAGAGGAGCCTGCTGGGCTGTAGCCCATGGTGTCACAAAGAGTTGGGCACGACTGAGCAACTAACACTTTTATATATATACCACAGCCTCTTTATCCATTCATCTGTTGATGGACATCTAGGTTGCTTCCATGTTCTAGCTATTGTAAATAGTGCTGCAATAAACATTGGGGTACATGTATCTTTTTCAATTTTGGTTTCCTGAGGGTATATGTGTACGAGTGGGATTGCTGGGTCATAGGGTGATTTTATTCCTAGTTTTTTAAGGAATCTCCATACCTTCTTCCATAGTGGCTGTATCAGTTTACATTCCCACCAGCAATGCAAGAGAGTTCCCTTTTCTCCACACCCTCTCCAGCATTTATTGTCTGTAGACTTTTTGATGATGGCCATTCTAACTGGAGTGAAGTGGCATCTCATTGTAGTTTTGATTTGCATTTCTCTAATAATGAGCGATGTTGAACATCTTTTCATGCGTCTGTTAGCCATTTGCATGCCTTCTTTGGAGAAATGTCTGTTCGAGTTTTATTCATACTTTTTGATTGGGTTCTTTGCTTTTCTGGTATTGAGTTGTATGAGCTGCTTGTATATTTTGGAAATTAATTCTTTGTCAATTGTTTCCTTTGCTATTGTTTTCTCCCATTCTGAGTATTGTCTTTTCACCTTGTTTGTAGTTTCCTTTGCTGTTCAAAAGCTTTTAAGTTTAATTAGGTCCCACTTGTTTATTTTTGTTTTTATTTCCATTACTCTAGGAGGTAGATCATAAAGGATCTTGCTTTGATTTATGTCAATTGTTCTGCCAGTGTTTTCCCCTAAAAGTTTTATAGCTTCCAGTCTTACATTTAGGTCTTTAGTCCATTTTGAGTTTATCTTTGTGTATGGTGGTAAGAAGTGTTCTAATTTCATTCTTTTACATGTAGCTGTCCAGTTTTAACCTTACACATAAAACAGCTAAAAAAGAAGAAAAACCAAAACCTAAAGTTAGAAGAAGGAAAGAAATAATACAGAACCAAAATAGAGGCAGAAGAAACAACAGCAAAGATCAGTGAAACTAAAAACTAGTTCTTTGAAAAGATAAAATTTGATAAACTTCAGCCAGACTAATCAAGAAAAGAGGAAGAGAACTCAAATCAATACACTTAGAACTGAAAAAGGAGTATAACCAATACCACAGAAATACAAAGAAATCATAAGAAACTGCTAAAAGCAACTATATGCCAATAAAATGGACAACATATAAGAAATGGCCAAAGTTACAACCTTCCAAGACTAAACCAAGCAGAAACAGAAAATATAAACTTACCAGTCACAAATACTGAAAATGAAACTGTGCTTAGAAAACTTGCAACAAACACAAGTCTAGGAACAGATGGCTTCACAGTCAAATTCTATTAATATTACATATTTGGAGAAGCATTAACACCTATCCTTCTCAATCTTTTCCCAAAAAATTGCAGAGGAAGGAACACTCCTAAGTTGTATAGTCACCATCTCCCTAATACCAAAACCAGACAAAGATATTACAAAAAAGAAAATTATAGGACAGTATCACTGATGAACATAGATGCAGAAATATTCAACAAAATACTAGCAAACCAAATCCAACAATACATTAAAAGGATCATTCACCATGATCAAGTGGAATTTATCCAGAGATGCAAGAATTCTTCAATATGCACAAATCAGTGTGATACACCACATGAACAAAATGAAGAATCAAATCCATATGATCATCTCAGTAGATACTCCGAAAAAATTTAACAAAATGGCATCAGTTCTTTGGCGCTCCACCTTCCTTATGCTCCTTCTGTCACAACTGTACGTGATCACTGGGAAAACCATAGGGAACATATCTCAACATAATAAAGGCCATGTATGACAAACCCACAACAAACATCATTCTCAGCAGTGACAAATGGAAAGCATTTCCTCTAAGATCAGGAACGACAAGGATGTCCATCTCGCCACTTTTATTAAACATAGTTTTGGAAGTCCTAGCCAAGACAATCATATAAGAAAAAGAAATAAGAGAAATCCAAATTGGAAAATAAGAATTAAAACTGTCACTGTTTTCAGATGACATGATACTATACATAGAAAATTCTAAAGATGCTATCAAAAAGCTATCAAAGCTCATCAATGAATTTGGTACAGTTGCAGGATACAGAATTTATACATGGAAATGCCTTGTATTTCTATACACTAGCAATGAAAGATGGAGAAGGAAATGGCAACCCACTCCAGTATTCTTGCCTGGAGAATCCCAGGGACGGAGGAGCCTGGTGGGCTGCCGTCTATGGGGTCACACAGGGTCGGACACGACTGAAGCAATGTAGCAGCAACAGCAGCAATGAAAGATCAGAAAAAGAAATTAAGGAAGCAATCCTATTTCCCATCGCATCAAAAAGAATAAAATACCTTAGAATAAACCTACCGAAAGACCTGTGCTCAGAAAACTATAAGATACTGATGAAAGAAATTAAAAGATGACACAAACAGATGGAGAGCTATACCACGTACTTGGACTGGAAGAATCAGTGTTGTCAAAATGACTATATTACCCCAGAGTAATCTATAGATTCAATTCCTACCAAATTACCAATAGCATTTTTCACAGGATTAGAACAAAAACATTTACGATTGTTTGGGAACACAAAATATCCCTAAAAGACAAAGCAATATTGAGAAAGATGGAGCTTAAGGAATCAGGCTTCTTGACTTCAGATTAAACTGGGAAGCTACAATAATCAAGACATATGGTACTAGCACAAAAACAGAAATATAGATCAGTGAAACAGAATAGATAGTCCATAGATAAACTCATGCACCTATGGTCAACTAATCTATGACAAAGGAGGCAAGAAAATACCATGGAGAAGACAGTCTCTTCAATAAGTGGTGCTGTCCAATGGAAAACTGGACAGCTACATGCAAAACAATGAAATTAGAACATTCTCTAACACTACATGAAAAAAGAAATTCAAAATGGATTAAAGACCTAAATATAAGACTGAATATTATAAAACTCTTAGAGGAAAACATAGGCAGAACACTCTTTGACATGTTGCAGAAAGATTTTTTGATCCACCTCCCAGAGTAATGAAAATAAAAACCAAAATAAACAAATAGGACCCAATTAAACTTAAAAGTTTTTGCACAGTGAAGGAAATCTTAAACAAAATGAAAAGACAACCCCACAGAATCGATTAAATATTTGCAAAAGAAAAAACTGACCAAGGATTAATCTCCAAAATATAAACAACTCATGCAGCTCAATACAAAAAAAAAAAAAAAATTAAAAATTGAGTAAAAGATCTAAATAGATATTTCTCCAAAGAAGTCCTACAGATGACCAAAAAGCACATGAAAAGATGTTCAACATCTGTAATTATTAGATAAATGCAAGTCAAACTACAATGAGGTATCACCTCACATCAGTCAGAATGTCATCATCAAAAAAAAAAAAAAATCTACAAACAATAAATGCTAAAAGAGAGTGTGGAGAAAAGGGAACCCTCCTACCCTGTTGGTGGGAATGTAAATTGGTATAGCCACTCTGCAGAACAATATGGAGGTTCCTCAAAAAACCTGAAAATAGTCAGTTATCAGTTCTGTCACTCAACCGTTTCCAACTCTTTGTGACCCCATGGGCTGCAGCATGCCAGGCTTCCCTGTCCATCACCAATGTGATCCAGCAATCACACTCAGGAGCATATAATCCAAGAAAACTGTAGTTCAAAAAAATAAATGCATCCCAGTGTTCATTGTAGCCAGGACGTGGTAGGAACCAAAATATCCACTGATGGAGAAATGGATAAAGAAGACTTGGCACATATGTATAATGGGATATTAGTCACAAAAAAGAATGAAATAATGCCATTTGCAGCAACATGGATGGACCTAGAGACGGACACACAGAGTGAAGTAAGTCAGACAGAGAAAGACAAATATTGTATGAAATTGCTTATATGTGGAATCTAGAAATAAAAAACGGTACAAGTGGACTTATTTTAAAAAATAGAAATAGTCACAGATGTAGACGACACATTTATGTTTGTCAAGGGGGAAAGGTGAGGGAGGGATAAATTGGGATATCTGGATGAATACCCACATCCTACTATATATAAGGTAGATAACTAATAATAACCTACTGTATAGCACAGGGAACTCTACTCCATACTCTTCAATGTCTTACATGGGGAAATAATCTGCAAAATAGTGAATATATGTATAACTTGCTGTACATCTTACTGTACAACAGAAAGAAACTAATGCCAACCTTGTAAATCAACTACACTCCAGTGAAAATTAATTGTCAAAAAGTAAACAATCCCCCCCCGCCCCCCACTGAAAAGAGATCGACTAAGCCACCTAAAGTGATATTTATATTACATAATACTCAATTTTCTATTGGGCTTCCCTGGTAGCTCAGATTAAAGCATCGGCCTGCAATGCGGGAGACCTGGATTCAGTCCCTGTGTCGGGAAGATCCCCTGGAGAAGGAAATGGCAACCCACTCCAGCATTCTTGCCTGGAGAATCCCATGGATGGAGGAGCCTGGCGGGCTACAGTCCATGGGGTCGCAAAGAGTCGGAATCCATCTTGCCATTTTTAAAGCATAATTTGGTATGAAAATCATAAAAGCCATACTGTTGAACTCACAGAAGCTTTTTTCACTACCATTTATAGTTGTTATTGTTGTTCAGTCGCTAACTCATGTCCCACTTTTTGAGACCCCATAGACTGCAGGGCGCCAGGCTTCCCTATCCTTCACTATCTCCCAGAGTTTGCTCAGACTCGCCCTTTGAGTCAGTGATGCTATCCAACCATCTCATCCTTTGACCCTCCTCCTCCTGCCAGCATCACGGTGTTTTTCAGTGAGTCAGCTCTTAGCGTCGGGTGGCCAAAGGATTGGAACTTCAGCTTCAGCATCAGTCCTTCTAATAAATATTCCAAGTTGATTTCCTTTAGGATTGACTGGTTTGATTTCCTTGCAGTCCAAGGGACTCTCAAGAGTCTTATCCAGCACCACAATTCAAAACTATGAATTCTTCAGCACTTGGCCTTCTTTATGGTCCAACTCTCATATCTGTACATGATTACTGGAAAACCCACACCTTTGACTATATGGACCTTTGTTGGCAGTGATGTCTCTGCTTTTCAATATGTTGTCTGGGTTTGTGATAGCTTTTCTTCCAAGTAGTATCTTTTAATTTCATGACTGCAGTCACTGCCTGCAGTAATTTTGGAGCCCAAGAAAAGAAAATATGTCATTGTTTCCACTTTTTCCCCTTCTATTTACAATGAAGTAATGGGACCAGATGTTGTGATCTTTCTTTTTTGAATGTTGATTTTTAAGCCAGCTTTTTCACTTTCAGCTTTCACCCTCATCAAGAGTCTCTTTAATTCTTTTTCACCTTCTGCATTAGAGTGGTGTCATCTGCACATCTGAGGTTGTTGATATTTCTCCCCGCAATCTTGATTCCAGCTTATACTTCATCCAGCCCAGCATTTCTCATGATGTACTCTGCATATAAGTTAAATAAGCAGGATGACAATATACAGCTTTATTGTACTTCTTTTCTAATTTTAAATCAGTCCATTGTTCCATGTTTGGTTCTGACTGTTGCTTCTTGACCTGCACACAGGCCTCTCAGGACACAGGTAAAGTGGTCTGGTATTCTTTTCTCTTTAAGAATTTTCCACAATTTTTTGTGATCCACACAGTCGAAGGCTTTAGCACAGTCAACGAAACAGAAGCAGATGTTTTTCTGAAATTCTCTTGGTTTCTTTATGATCCAGTGGAAGTTGACAATTTGATCTCTGTTTCCTCTGCCTTTTCTAAGTCAAACTTGTATACCTGGAAGTTCTTGGTTCACATACTATTGAAGCCTGCTTGAAAGATTTTGAGCATTACCTTGCTAATATGTGAAATGAACACAGTAGTATGGTAGTTTGAACATTTTTTGTCATTGCCCTTCTTTGGAATTGGAATGAAAACTGACCTTTTCCAATCCTTTGGCCACTGCTGAGTTTTCCAATTTACTGACATATTGAGTGCAGCACTTTAACAGCATCACCTTTCAGGATTTGAAATAGTTCAGCTGGAATTCCATCATCTCCACTAGCTTTATTTGCAGTAATGCTTCCTAAGGCCCACTTGACTTCACACTTCAGGATGTCTGACTCTAGGTGAGTGACCACACCATCATGGTTATCTGGTGATATCACCAGATATCACCAGATAACCATGATGATCTTAAAGGTCATTTCTTGTGTAGTCCTGTGCATTCTTTCCAAATCTTCTTAATCTCTTCTGCTTCTGTTAGGTGATTACTGTTTCTGTCCTTTATCATGCCCATCCTTGAATGAAATATCCCCTTGATATCACCAATTTCCTTGAAGAGATCTCTAGTCTTTCCCATTCTGTTGTTTTCTTCTATTTCTCTGCACTGTTCATGTAAGAAGGCTTTCTTATCTCTCCTTGCTATTCTCTGGAACTCTGCATTCGGTTGGGTATCTTTCCCTTTCTCACTTGCCTTTTGCTTCTCTTCTTCTCTCAGCTATTTGTAAAGAAAGCCTCCTCAGACAACCACTTTGCCTTCTTGCATTTCTTTTTCTTTTCAGTGCTTTTGGTCACCACCTCCTGCACAATGTTATGAACCTCCGTCCATAGTTTCTCAGGCATTCTCTCTACCAGATCTAATCCTTTGTATCTATTTGTTACCTCTACCGTATAATCATAAGGGATTTGAGTTAGGTCATTCCTGAATGGCCTAGTGGTTTTCCCTACTTTCTTCAATTTAAGCCTGAGTTTTGCAGTAAGGAGTTTGTGATCTGAGCCACAGTCAGCTCCCATTCTTGTTTTTGCTACTGTATAGAGCTTCCTCCTGTTAGTCACATGAAATACAAACCTTATGTTTTTGAGGAATAGTCAGTAAAAAATGCTTTTTAAAAATAATGAGTACTTAAATATTTTTTTTAATTAACTCCTGAGGGACATTATCCTACTGCTTAAGAAAAAAAAATTTTAATGTAAAATAGGAGAGTAGGTTCATACTTTGGATTTTCCATTGCTTATGTTACTATCACATTAATACAAATGTCTTAGTGCCAGGATCAGTTGTTCAACATTGTGGGAGCATTTTTGATTATATGTTGTAGAACTGGTTCAATAGTGTATGAAGCTGTCACTTAGACTGTATTCTCTTCATAAGTCTATAAAATTACCATATATTTTATTAACAGATGTGTAATTATTAGTTTCTCTTGTCTGTGGCAAAGTTGTAATATTTCTTCTTCATATAGTTATTAATTCTGCTTTACAAGAAATAAATTTTTCCCTGATATATTAGGCCATTGGTTTGTCCACAACGTATTCAAGCTTTATTATTATAGGATCCATCAGGTACTGATTTTCATTGATAATCAATATATATTTTCTTGAGATAATTTTTCTGTGATTTACTTGATAACTTTTTATAAACTGTCCTCTATGAGCACCATAATGCTTCCTCATTACTAGATATGACCATTATACTAGTTATGTCACAAAACATATTCTATTGAGAATATCATCAAGATACTCAGAATGGTAGAACACAATGGAAAAAAGGAGAGAAAATATGGTAATGAAATTCTCCTCTATATTTCTACTATTATTTGGTGAAAATTCTGCAGTAGAGTACAGAAGATAAGTACTAAAATATGTTCTCATTACATGCCTAATTTTTGTCTTTGTTTTTTATATTTTCCTTCTCATTTTTTACCAATTTAACATGCATTAAAGACCTAGAACTATATCTTTGTCAAAAAGTATATAGTCTTTGTCTTCCATTGCATTTTTTTAACTAAGATGAAACTCACATGACATAAAGCCAACCATTTTAAAGTTTACAGTTCAATGACATTCAGCATTTTCACAATGTTATGCAATCATCACTGCTATCTAGTTCCAAAACAAGAATAATAGTCATTTATAGAATTTAACATATGTAAAAATCTACCAGTGTATAATAGTATAAATATTTACTACCATACATGAAATTTCCTTATTAACAATAGAAAGTTGTATTATCTTGATTTTAAAAATAAGAAAATAAAGTTTAGATAGCTTATGTAATTTATGCAGAAGATAATACACAGTATGTGTTGCTTAGACAAGATGTCTATTTCCAAAAGCCGTAGCCATCCCTCTGTGATAACATACCTTCCAGCTCACCTTTTATTAGTGAATGAATTTCTGAGGCTGCCCGGCATTTCTCTGTGCCAGCATGCAGTATGCTGTTATTCTAGTCTAATATCTTGTCTGCTGTTATTCTAGCAGCATGCTGTTATTCTACTGTGCTGTTTCAGAGAAAAAAATTGTATATTTGAGAATTTGCACAATATAGGCTAAGAAATGTTTAAATATTTTCTTGAGATTAACAGATGTGTTGACTATTCCTAATTATATTTAGCAGCTATCATGTGAGAGGAACTGTTTTATTTTGGGTATTGTTTACCTTTTATTTGCCTTTCAGATATGCTGCTTCCGTAAAGGATGGCTCCCAATATTTTGTGCTCCTGATTGTGACAGATGGTGTTATCTCAGATATGGCTCAAACTAAGGAGTCCATAGTTAACGTAAGTAGGAGTCATTCTGTCTTGGGCTGGCTAAATGAAAGCATGGTGCTACTTAGGTTAACTAACTGAAGTCTTCTTAGTTGACTTAACAGTGATATAAAATGCCCATGCCTTTGCAGCCAGTGCATTATCTAGACAGCTCACACATATTTGCACCATTCATCCACGAGGACAAAGCTAAGAAGTGTGAATAATTGTGTTTTAACAAAATTATTTCAAAAAATTTAAAATAAAAATAAATAACATCAACTTCATGTGCATGAGTGTGTTTGTTAGTTTAATGTATATAGTCTTACAATTTATACAGAATATTTCTTAATATTTGCATTTCAGTTACAGGAAAACTGTGCTAATTTCTATGTTTATAGAACTGGATGGGGACTAGTTTCTAATTATATGCTACATTTATGATTAATTGATTGTCTTCTTTATTAGACTATAGTCTATAAAATCTATATTTACTAGATTGCAATCTATAAAATTATATCTGGTTTTACTTACCTTTCTATATTCAGGTTGAGCAGTATTTGACACAAAGTAGACATTAGTAAAAATGGCTGTGTGAAAGATTAGTTATCATATTTCATAATTATTAATGGCATATTAATGACATAATTATTAATAGCATATAATTAGCTGTTTGTGTGAGAAAAACTAGTTACATGTTGGAAAAAATCAAATATTTATAGACATATACTCAGCAAAACCAAACACAAAATGAAAGAGAGGTAAAAGCTTGCACATTATGTGGCACACTCTCTTGCATAGTCTGTGGGAGCCTGGATGGAAGGGAGGTCTGGGAAAGAATGGATATATGTGTATGTATGGCTGAGTCCCTTCACTGTTCAGCTGAAACTAGCCCATTGTTAATTGGCTATATTGGGCTTCCCTGGTGGCTCAGATGGTAAAAAATCTACCCACAATGCAAGAGATCTTGGTTTGATCCCTGGGTCAGGAAGATCCTCTGGAGAAGAGAATGGCAGTCCACTCCAGTATTCTTGCCTGGAGAATCCCATGGACAGAAGAACTGGCGGTCTACAGTCCATGGGGTCGCAAAGAGTAAGAAATGACTGAGCAACGAACACTTTCACTTTCACTTCTATACAAAATAAAAAGTTAAAAAAAAAAACTTGAAAGGTGTTTCTCCAAAGAAGATACACAAATGATCAACAAGCTAAAACATCCTTAATATCACTAATATTTGGAAAATGCAAACCCAAACCACAATTAGATATCACTTCACACGTGTTATGGTGGCCAATATTAAAATTAAAAAAAAAAAAAACCTTAAAAAATAAACTAATCGGACATGTACTGAAAAACAGTTATTCATATTTCAATGACCTGATGATGTGGTTGCTATATTGTTCCACCTTTCTGTTGGTGAAGCCATAGTCTTATCATAAAAGTATTTAATCATACTAATAATAACTTTCTATAATTATCATTTGTAGTCACACATTTACTATAAAAATTGCTTTTCCTAACCATAACTATAAATGAGATAAGAGTACTACTTTTTCTTCCCAAGTGACCCTATTGGTAAAGAACCTGCATACCAATGCAAGAGTGGCATGGGGGGATCCCTAAGTTGGGAAGATCCCCTGGAGGAGGGCACTGGCAACCCACTCCAGTATTCTTGCCTGGAGAATCCCACGGACAGAGGAGGAGGCAGGCTACCGTCCATAGGGTTGCACAGAGTCAAACACAACTAAAGCGACTTAGCACGCATGCACACGCTACTTTTTCACAAATACGGTATCTTTTTTCACCTTTCAGTAACAAAAAGATCTTCAAATAGAGAGAGAAAATGAAAAAAGAGACTAAAGATACCCACAGTCAGCTTAGGAAGATTTTGTCTGAGAATAGCAAGTGTAAGCAAATGCTCAGTACATTTTTTAAAAAAATATTATCCAAGACTGGTCACTCCTGAAGAAAATCCAAGTGAATTAGCATCTGTACAGAGTTCAGAAAGGATAAGAGTGGAGTCAAGTATATTATTCTGTGTTAATATTAAATATGTCCAAAAGAATTTTAGTGAACTTCTGTGAAAAAGTGTCAGAAAACTTTAGAATTATTCTGTGTTAATATTAAAAGTGTCCAAAAGAATTTTAATGAACTTCTGTGAAAAAGTGTCAATACTTAGGATATTATTTTCTTCCTAATTCTTAGTTGTTTTCCTAATTCAGTTTCTTAATCGTGTACAAATTGTGTATTCTCTTTGAAGGCTTCAAAACTTCCAATGTCAATAATTATAGTAGGTGTTGGACCAGCAGAATTTGATGGTGAGTAATAAAATTTCAATAGCATTCATTGGGAATTTATTAACTGTAAGTCATCATGTACTTACATATCTATCACTCCTTTTTTTTGCATATAGGAATATGAGTGTGCATGTGGATTTGTATACTATGTCCATGTACATACATAGGTATCACATAATGGAGTCTATTGAAGTGAGCAAATTAAAAGAATGTCTTCTGAGTAGTTCATTATCTCTCTAGTATAGGTTAATTCAACATGTAGCTTTCTGTTTTATTAAAGATGAATTGTTCCTCAAAATATTTCTTAATATTGAGTGATAAATTGAGTTTTTGTTCCTAAGGCAAAACAGACTGTGGGTTCCCTAAAAACTTTTAAGGGTGAGCACTAAATTAATAAACCACTATGTTGTGAAGCATAATAATGGATTTTCAGACCTTGGCTAGTTGATAGGCATTATCTTTATAAATATGTATGTTCTGTCCTGTGAGAGAGCAAAGTAAAATGAAAGTGGATCTGACCATCTGAAACTTAATAAGACTATATAATTATGCTAAATTCATTTATTGGGTAGTTTTCTGTTTCTGTTGGCTCAAGCCATCTTCAAATGCCAATTAGTGATGGGTGTTCATGTAACTAGTAATCTGGGTAAACTCTAAACTGAGTCTGCTTCTTGTCACCTGACAGATTCCTTTAAGAGAACTCTATGCTAGATAGCAACTGCATAACCACATAATATTCACCTGATTCATGTGATTTTACATTGACAATGAGAGTATTTAGCTTGGAACTTTAGAAATTAGAATGATTTTAAAATATTTGAAACAACTTTTGGTATGTTACAGGTTAATTGAGGCACATAGGTGGCTAATCATAATATGATCATCTCTAAGATGATTCTTGCTTAAACACCAGTGCCTCCTCAATACGGACAGTAAAGATCTGTCAGTCTCAGGTAAAACAACACAGCAGTTATATTGCTGATCTTGGAGATTCTTTCCTTTGATTCCATATTTTGCTGGTCACAGTTTGCATCATGGAAATCTTCCAGTTTCTAAAGCAATATCAGTTTAGCCCTGCCTGCTGTTGCTGCTGCTAATATTTTCTCTGTCTTTGAATATTTACATCTGTTTTCATTGTCCATCAGGCATGAATCTGAGCTACCTCTCTGGAGTCAGGGAAACTAAGACACATCTTTCTTGTTAATACTTTGTGTACTTGATCATCTGCATTGAGCAGTGATAGGCTACAATTCACAAACTTTACCGATTGCTGGGTTAAAGTAATTCATGATTTCCTTTTCAGTTACTAATTTGCTTTCGCCTCTCAAGTATGCACTTTTCGTCGGGTACATCCCAGGCCCCCAGAGTCTTGTGGAAGGCCATTGTTAGGTGTAAGACCCCAGTCACTTGTTCTTCAACCTCCCACACATAATGTGTGAATACAGAGCAACTGACATTTCCTGGAGAACATTTCTGGTCATATATTTCTATTCAAAGCTGCAGGCGCAGCTATTTGGGTACTACCCTCATACAATAGCCACACTTATTTATTTTCTTCAATTCTTTTGTTCCCAATGAATTATTTATCAGAGTTTTGAGATATGAAAATTCATTATTTCCCCCTCTGACTTCTTGAACTAACTTAAAAAAAATATGCAAGAGTTGCTCAAATAGAAATCAAAATGTAAGTTTTATTAATAGTAGTTCAGAATTGGAGAATCTGAGTTACCCTGTGCACAAACTCAGACTTCTTATTTCTTTTCTGCCCCAAAATTAAATGATCTTACCTTTATCTCAAGGCCTCCTCTGGACAGGAGCAGAGCCTTGCCTATTTATCATGCCGCAGGGAGAAATTGCCTTCAATTTGAGGATAGAGTACTCCAAAAAGAGATTCAAGGTCAGTTCCATCTCCCAATCTTAGTTATCCTATGAATCACTCTTCTCATGAGGAAGAGTGAGCGAAGATTATAGACATAGGGAAGTTGCCTTCCCATAGAATTCTGTCCTGGGAATTAAAGTGAAATTTTCCTCTGGCAAGCCTATAAACAGGGAATTAGGGTCCTGAAACACCTGATTTTTGTTTTCACCCTGATGGAAGAAAATTTCTGAGTTACATTCAAGTTGGTACTATCTTATCAGAGGAGCCTTTTTCTAGGCACTTCCAAATCTACCATAAGTTTATATAGTATGTATATAAATTAGTAGGAAAAGATTGAAGTAAAACTTGCATATTTTCTCAGTTAGCTACATAAATTCAACATCTACATGTATTTCAACCAAGAGGTTTACATAGGCAAGAAATACAACATATTGCCATCCATTCTTTGAAAGTAGAGGAAATATAAATTAACTGTTAGATTAATGAGTATTTAAATGTCTTATTTCTGAATTTCAATGAGAATAATTTAAAACTTTCTGTATAATTTTTCCAAGAAGAATTTCTTTATCCTTAAAATGCAGCAAGTCAATATAGTATCCATTTAATTGCCTTGATCCAAGTTTAGGAAAGAAGGGAAAATATAAGGGGTTCTAATATCATTTTGTCTCACAAGGCTAGAAATAAATACAGATCTGTTTCTTATACATCTTTTTTCCAGAGAGGGGATCAGGTGGGGAACTGGAGCTTACAATTTCAGGCTTCTTGAGGACCAGATGATCTGAAAAATTGAAGGGTGAACATTTCCCTTTCACCACTTACATGCCATTTCTTTTCTTCTTGCTCTCAAATGTGTAGTTTCCAATTCTGCTACCTGCAGCCTTTTAACACAAAGGACATACTGAAAAGTGGGTGATATTTTTATAGCATCTCATTCTAATACATTATTGCCTGAATAACTGCTATTTTCTTTAACTGAAATGAAACACTCACAAAGACCAATGGAGATTGTAGAGGACCGTGGAAGGTGAGGCCCAGAACATCATCTAAATTTTGTTTTCTATTTTTGAGTGAGTATAGGGTAATCATTATGAGTTATTAGCAAATTAGATAATATAGGAGAAAATTCTCTGATCGCTGACATGTCACCATCAATGTTCATTTACGTCTCAAAGTAATATGAAAATTTTGAAAACAAACCTAGAAGAAAAAAGAAATTAATTATTGAAAATATTTGAGTATATTGAATTTTCCTATTTAGATCCCTAATAAATAGGAGAGAAAAAATACTTCTTTTGTATTTTGAATAATTTAGTTGCCTTTTTATTGGAAATTTGTATAATTTACTAAATATTGACATATATATCTAAGCAGATTACTGGATGATGGTTCACTATCAGTTATGTGTACTGGCAATGTTTCACCTCAGATATTTATTCCTGAAAATATGTAGAAAAGTAAAACTTAAAAAACATGTTTTTAAAAAAATAAAGCTTAATGATATAAAGAACAGTTTGATGGTTGTCAGAGGCTTGCCAGGGTTGGAGGTATGTGAAATGGGTGAAGGACATCAAAAGGCACAAACTTCTAGTTATAAAATAAGTAAGTCATGGAGATGTAATGTACAGTGTGGTGAGTATAGTTAATATCATGTTGCATATATGAAGGCTGCCGAGAGAATAGACCTTAAAGTTTTTATCAAAAGAAAAAGAATTTGTAATCATGTATGGTCAATTAGACTCATTATGGTGATCATTTCACAGTATACACGAATAGTGAATCATTACATTTTACTGCTAAAAATAATATAATGTTATTTTTCAGTTATACCTCAATTAAAAAAAGTAGGCAAAACAGTAAAATATCTATAACTGAAATGCATTATCCAAGCACTGAAGAAAACAGTGAAAAGGTGAGGACTGTATTCTAGTGTTTTTTAGAGGGCAAAAAGCAGACAATTGCAAATGGCTCTCTGGAGTCTGGTGAATATCATGTGTGTACAAAATGAGTTATTAGTAAGAGAATTATACTTTAAGTACAAATTAGCATTCATCATGTCATTAGTTACTTACAGAATTCTCACCAAAGAACATTAAACTCTGGAAAATGTTCTCAATTGCAGCATAACACTACTGTATACCACAATCCTGTTATATTATACCATTCCCAAATAACAGCTGACCTATGTAATGTCAAAATTATTTTTAACCAATGAAAAAAAATCATACCTCAGAAAAATCATGATTTATCCAGTCACTAAAAGATGCCTTTTTGTTTTAAATTCTATTCACAAAAAGATTACAGACAATATGATTGCATAGTTTGTTGTAATTTCAAAGAGAATAAAGTTCAAATTGCTATTGGAAATTCTATAATGATTAGTACCAAGTTTCTTAAGTTAGAAAAAAAAAAACATTAGAACTGAATGAATCCATCATGTAAGCATGTAGCCCAGATTTGAGAATTTTTAGGATGGGAGATGTACCTAAAGACTTCTACACTGTATAGGCTCTCCTCACTTTTCAAAGCATCACATGAGGTCTTCGCTTGCTTTCTTCATTTGTAACATTGGCATTCAGTTAACTTCTGTGGAAGAAATCACTGCGGAGATGAAAGGATCAGCAAGCTTTCTGCCTTTACACAGTACATATTGTTACTTCATACATCTTGATTTCCTTATTGCCTACATTGTTAGAGTATATGGCTAAAATGCATTGGATAAATTATCCTATTTTATTTTCAAGCAATGGTTGAATTGGATGGAGATGATGTAAGAGTTTCCTCCAGAGGAAAATATGCTGAAAGAGACATTGTGCAGGTAAGAAATTTGATGAAAATTATTTATTTTGTTCATTATGAAAAGTTTATGTCAGTTCTGATTTGAAAACGAGTAGCTTAAATTGAAATCAAATCTCAGGTTCTGTTTAATTTAGGCAGATGATTATGAGATGCATGTTAAGTAACAGGACCTAAAATAAGCACCCAATTACTTTCCCCTGTACTTCATGTTCACCACATATAAAGCAGAATTGTTAATAAGTATCTTTTCTTACATTATTATTAACAGAAAATGTCATTGAGGTCTTTAGTAAAATTAAAATTCAGAAACACAACAGACTTTTAATGATGCTTATTTATTTATTATTTAGTCCTCAATAAAAATTAAAAATATTTTAAGATAGCTGATACATATTCAGCATAACTAAACTTAGTAGAAACAAACCAAAAATGTAAATTTTTTTATTTTTCTCATAGATTATTGCTAGAAAAGTAGAAAAATAGATCTTAGAATTATATATAAATATAAAAATTATATAAAGGGCATGTGTTAATATAGCAATATATAATAACATAATAATTTGTATAACATAATAAAATATAGCATAATAGTAGATTATATGTTTATATATATATATATATATATATATACACACATGATCATAATTCTGTTAGAATCAAGAAAAATAAAGTCTACTATTCTGGGAGGGGATAGAAAGAAAAGAATCAGTTTAACCAAATTTTAACCAATACAGTAAGTTTATGATTGAAGCAACGGAGTTAAATCAATTAAATTTTTGCATACTTTAGAATGTTTATATCTTTTAGGATGTCAGAAACAAAAAAGACTGTGAAGTACACCTTTTAAATAGGAAATGGAAGTCCCCATTGCAATTTAAGCACATGATTTAAAAGTTTTGAAAGTGAAAATAATGGAATTCAATATTATCTCCTAAATAATAACTTATGTATTCACCCATAATATAGTCATGAAGAGAATCTATTTGGAATCTAACAGAATTTGGTTCAAATCCTGGATTGTCCTCTGTGATAACTTGGACGAGCTTTCTAAATTTCAGTGTTCTGGCATTGTTGTAAGGATTTAATCATTAATGTATGTAAAATACATTACTTCAATAACACTCAATAAAATGAAAGAAAAATAATTTTTAAAATTAGAGAGAGAAAATAATATAAAATAATTCATAAATATAATAAAAAAGGTGAATCTTGACAAATACAAATGCATTATTCTTTATCAGTCAGCAAAATTGTTTTAAGATAGAAACATCTGTATAACAATTTTTTAAGGAGACAGTTAAATATGATTTAAATTTTTAACCTAATGTTCTTGGTAGAGTAAAAAGCACACATGAATAATTTGTTTAAAAACATCTGACAAAGGGAACACGGTGATGTGGTCATCTATTTAAAAATCTATTTAAGAACAAAACAGTGTTTTGTTTTTATAATTATACGCTTTATTCACCTTAATCTGGTTAGCATAATTATAGATCCAGGTAATTGCACTTTTTTCTAAAAGTCTCTCCATAATATTTGGTTCACAATTTCCTTAAAATCAAATTACTGCAAGGAAGTATAAATTTGAAGTATAAATGTTTTATGTTGCTCTTTTAATGCATTTTTACAAAGTTAAAAGAGGCAACTTCATCTTTTGTAATATCATCTAAATGACGCTTAAAGGAAATTGGCACTACTGTCTCCCTTAGAAGGTAGCTGCTTCCCGGGTGGCATTAGTGGTAAAGCATCTGCCTGCCAACACAGGAGACACAAGAGATGTAGGTTCGATCCCTGGGTGGGGACGATACCCTGGAGGAGGAAATGGCAACTCCAGTATTCTTGCCTGGAAAATTCCATGGACAGAAGAGCCTGCAGGCTATAGTCCATGGGATTGCAAAGAGTCAGACACAACTGAGCACGCACACACGTTAGAGGGTGGTTAAGACTGCTCATATCACTAAGGGTTCCTTTAGGATGACTAATATGTTACGTTAGTGACAACCAAGTTTTTTAGTTATTTTATTTATGAAACAAAAGTTCCCTTGATCATGAAAGTCTTTCATCTCTAATTGGATTTGCTACATTGGACAGAATATTGAGATAGGACTCAGGTCTATGAAATTATAATGTTGTCATTCTGATCTTGAACAAGTCAATAAATTACCCTTGAGCCTTTCTTTCATTATTTACAGACTCCATCTCCATATATATATATATATATATATATATATATATATATATATAAAATGCATAAATGCATTACAACAGCAATATAACACATTTTTGAAGACTTTATATATATATATATATATATATATATTCTCATTAAAAGTCAGAATCTTGAGACTAATCTATCATCATAACGTGACACTGAGGTCACTAAAGATTCTGAAGACACCTGATGATATATAGCTAAAGACTCAAGGAATTGACTCAAGCTATTCTACCATATAAAGCTGAACTGAAAAAGTCATGAGATGTTACAGATACTGAACAGGATCTTCCCAGAGAATTAGTAGCCTCCTGAATGACAATGGCATCTAGACTTACATGTCTATATTTATTTAAAGATATTTGATGAATCCTTTTCTAATATCATGGAAAAGTTCCTAAATGCTGATTTTCTTTTAAAAATAGTTTGCAGGGTAATCATTTACATATCACATTGTATTCAAGAAGAATTAGCATTTTTCTCTCATCTTAATTAAAATCTCATAACATTGCACAATTACAGGTTTCCTGGTTCTACCATTCACTAAAACATTTTTAAATGAGTTATTTTTAAGAATAGAAATATTCTTGAATATTTATAATATTGAGGTTGCAAAGACACACCAAGAATAATATTGTCAATCTTCCTACCATCAGAAAATATCTAAGTCATCATAATCAATGCTGTAAACACTGGTGGTTAAAATAATGTTGGAAAATAAGATCTATTTAGGCTGTCTTAACTTTTTGCTACTTTCGATTTCTTACACATTGCTAATCAAGTTAACACACTCCAAATGATATCCCAAATTTCTTAAGTGGACAAACAAAAGCCTAACTGTAAATAGTAGAAGGTAGCTGAGTTCCACAGAAAGTTGGGAGTGGTAAGTGGGATTTTTATTATTATGTCAAATATTAAGTGGCATCCAACTTCTCCATTGTTGTCGCTGTTCAGTCACTCAGTCATGTCAGACTTTTTGTGACCCCATGGACTGCAGTACACCAGGCTTCCCTGTTCTTCACTCTCTCCCAGAGACTGCTCAAACTCATGTCCATTAAATGGATGATGCCATCCAACATCTCATCCTCTGTCATTACCTTCTCCTTCTGCATCCTATCTTTCCCAGCATCACGGTCTTTTCCAATGATTGGCTCTTCAATTCAGGTGGCCAATGCATTGGAGCTTTAGCGTAAGTCCTTACAATGAATATTCAGGGTGGATTTCCTTTAAGATTGACTGATTTGATCTCCTTGCTATCCAAGGGACTCAAGAGTCTTTAGCATGACAGTTTGAAAGCATCAGTTCTTCGGCGCTCAGCCTTCTTTATGGTCCAACTTTCACATCCATACATGACTATTGGAAAAACCATAGCTTTGACTATATGGAATTTTGTTAGCAAAGCATGTCTCTGATTTTTTAATATACAGTCTTGGTTCATCATAACTTTTCTTCCAAGGAGCAAGCGTCTTTAAATTTCATGGTTATAGTGATTTTGGAGCCCAAGAAAATAAAATCAGTCACTGTCTCCACTTTTTTTCCCCATCTATTTGCCATGAAGTGATGGGACCAGATGCCATGATCTTAGTTTTCCAAATGTTGAGTTTTAAGCCAGCTTTTTCACTCTCTTTCACCTTCATCAAGAGGCTCTTTTCATTCCTCTTCACTTTCTGCCATAAGGGTGGTGTCATCTGCATATCTGGGGTTATTGATATCTCTCCCAGAAACCTTGATTCCAGCTTGTGATTTATCCAACCTGGCATTCTGTATGATGTACTCTGCACGTAAGTTAAATAAGCAGGGTGACATTATACAACCTTAACGTATTCCTTTCCCAATTTGGAACCAGTCCATTATTCCATATCAAGGTCTAACTGTTGCTTCTTGACCTGCATACAGGTTTCTCAGGAGGCAGACAAGGTGGTCTAGTATTCCCCAAATTTAAGAATTTTCCACAGTGTTTTTGTGATCTACACAGTCAGAGGCTAATAACATAGTCAATGAAGCAGAATTAGATGTGTTTCTGGAATTCCCTTACTTTTTCTATGATCCAACAGATGTTGGCAACTCAATCTTTGGTTCCTCTGTCTTTTTAATATCCAGCTTGTACATCTGGAAATTCTCAGTTCACATGCTGTTTGAAGCCTAGCTTGAAGGATTTTGAGCATTACCTTCCTACTATGTGAAATGAATGCAATTGTGTGGTAGTTGGAACTTTTTCTTTACGTTGCATTGCCCTTCTTTGTGATCAGAACAAAAACTGACCTTTTCCTTTATGTCAAATCTTAAGTGGCATCCATCTTCTTCATATAATAATAATACTTAATCATTTATTAAGTCCTTCATATGCTAGGCAGGCTAAGAGCTATAACGTTACTTCACCTTGACCTTATGAGACAAGTTCTTTGATTACCATATTTTAAAAGAAAAAGTGAAGTTTTATCTCTCTTGTCCATACTCACATAGCTAGTAAGAAGTAGTGAAATGAAAATGTTAGTCGCTCAGTTGTGTCCAACTCTGCGATGCCATTGACTCCAGGCCCCCAGGCTCCTCTGTCCATGGAATTCTCCATGCAGGGATACTGGAGTGGGTAGCCATTCCCTTCGTCAGCAGATCTTCCCAACCCAGAGATCAAACACAGTTCTCTGCATTGTAGGCAAATCTGTTACCATCTGAGCCACCTGGAAAGCCCAGTAAGAAGTAGAGTCACAGTGTTATGTTGAAATTTCTTATTCTAAAATATTAACAAGTATTTTGTATATCTTTGATTCTAAAACCTAAACATAGCATTTAAGAGAAGACATGGCCTGACTCTAATCTTCCTTTTTAGCTATACACAAACACAAACAAACACACATGCCCACTTTGCCCAGGCAAATACAACAATTAATTGTCTTTGCATCACCCATTTCTGTAGTTCTGCTCTTATTTTCTCTTGTCGTTTTACCTGGAATACTCTTCCCCCTCATTGGGCTGATTAAAACCCTGCATTTTGAAATTTCCCAGTGTACACAGCCTTTTACAAAGCTCTCCCCCTGAACACTTGAATAAATTTCCCCATTCTTTCACTTTATTAACATATTACTTTATATCTCCCTCAAAGTACTGGCCACTTTGCCTTTTAATATTTATAAATAAGGACACTGAAGCCCAAGATGGAATGTTAACCAACTTGTGAGAAGTTATTTAGGTCACAAGTCTATAGATCCAAAAAGGCAACAGAGTTCTGATTCCAAAATCTTTTCTGTTATAATGCATCCACTCTCCTAAAAGGCCAAATTATAATTAAGATTAGGAAGATCTATTCCCCTTTTCATATCACTGTAGTGGTAAAGGTATAAGAGATCAATTTGAATTTAATTAATATCTCTGGTACATACAACTATCTGATCTTGGGGTAAGTTAATTAAACTTAAAGTTTTTATTTGCTTCTTTGTAAGTTCATAATATGCTTATAAAAACTAAATAGATACTGTACTAAATCACTCAGCAGAAAGCCTTCCAACTGCCAGTTGCTCAAATAATTAATATCAGTATCAATTATTATTGACAGTATATTAGCATAGTCCAGTGGGAAGGCATTTTTATTTCATTGTTTCCTAGCAGCTGTACCTTGACATATGACATTGTAGTCAGTCTCATGTGTGATTATATTCATTGTCTCAAGATTCACTCTCATATGGCTATAATATAAATAGCATGCAGGATGAGATTCTATTGTTGTTATAAAACTTAAGTGAGTTATTTTCTAAATCAATATATGTAAAGGTTTTCCATTTATTTGTTTACTTGGTTATGCTATGGATTGGCCATTGAATATAATGCAGTATCATTTATCCTGGCTTCATTCAGCTGCTATCCAGCCTATCATTCCCTTAAAAAATATATTTAAATCATATCTTCCATTAAAAGGTGAATAATAACCTTGAAGGCTTAGACATGAAAAGCACTAATGGAGCTCTGCAAAGTAGGAACAAATAAATTGAACAGAACTGCAACTAAAAGCTCATTTGCCCAAACTGATTCAAACTTTTTTCACAAATAGGCAAAGCTAACTGTTAGAGCAACTCTGTAGAACATTTTCCTTATACTGGACGTAAGTATAAAATAAAGATGCAGAGTGTCAAGGATATGATATCTTCCCACTGAATAGAATGCATTTATTGGTATTCTTCGTATGAATGTGATAAATTAGTTCAAAGTAAAAATTGATTTGTTCCTCTAACCTGAACAGTTTAAGGGTCCAAGTTGATTTATGGTCTTAGTCAGTGACCAACATACATTCATAGATGTGTGGGTGTTATTTTGAACAGGCGGTCCCTCGGTACAGTGATCAGAAATAACTGATTAAAGGGGACAATGAACAGAAGGGTCTGATAAGTTGAGTGGAAAATTATTACTGTAGAAGGATATGAACAATAGTCCGAGAAGAAAAGAGTATAATTTTGTCATGAATAGTGTGAGGTTCAACACTGGTAAGAGGTAAAGGAAACAGAGTCACTTGTCATTTTCATGTCTCACTTCAGGAAGTGCTTCTTGACTTACTGAAGAGTTGAGTGTTCCTTTGGAAAAGATGAGATAATTTAGCTTAGTGAATAGAACATTCTCAGACATCTTTTTCTCCGCTCCCAACACACACATGGGATGAGGCATACTCCTGTTGATAATATCACAGGTACTGTTAACTCAGGTACTCTTAACTCAGGGGCAAGGTCCATACTCAAGGGACATATCAGAATCTGTGCCCACATTTAATAAACATAAATTAAATGAGATATGTACCTCCCTGCTTGGTTGAAAATTAAGATTTCTTTCTTACCCATTATTTATTAACATGTGTTAAGGATAAGTAGAACTGTATGTATTGTGAGAACAATGATTTTGAATCTTAGTTTTGACATTCCAGAGTGTCATAACATTGTTAAAAATAAATTTATATTTACTTCAATAAAAATTTAACACATCTTACAGCATTTGCTGGAAAAGTGGAAAAAACAGATGTTTTAAAATAACAAATAGGTCAGGAATTACATTTTTTAGATTATGGTACTAGTACTGGTACCTAAATTTGAAAGAGATAAAAACTTGATAAAAATATATTTCTTGTAAAGTTTGATGTGAGTGTAAACAAAAGACTAGTAAGAAAATAGTCCAATATTTATATTGCATATATAAATGTATAAATTAATGAAGAGCAATAACAATGACTATCATACATGTTATGAGTTTAAAACTGTTTTAAGCACTTATTTGTTGATTTTTAATATAACAACCAGATGAAGAATGTATTATTATTATCTTCCTTTTATAGAAGAGGAAACTGAGTTACAGTAGAAAATAACTTGTCCAAGATCACACAGCTAATAAGCAGCAGGACCAGCCTCTGAACCTGGGAAGTCTAATTTCAGAGTTTATGAGTTGAGAGAATAAACAGATAATTTAGCTTCCACGGTCTAGGAAAAAAGTCAAAACCAAAATAAAAGTAAATATAAGAGCAAAGTTGAGGTAAAGGAAAGACACAGCAGGTAAGGCCTCCCTCTTCCCTAGAGAAGTATCAACTACTTGCCAGAGTGTTGCCATTTCCCTGAAACATAGGGATTAGCTATAGATTGTTCAAAAATTGATCTCCTATAAAATATATATATATATATATATATATGCTTCCCAGGTGGTGCTAGTGGTAAAGAACTTGCCTGCCAGTGTAGGAGACATAAGAGACACGGGTTAGATCCCTAAGTCAAGAAGATGCCCTAGAAGAGGTCGTAGAAATCCACTCCAGTATTCTTGCCTGGAGAATCCCATGGGCAGAGAAGCCTGGTGGGCTACAGTCCATAGGATTGCAAAGGGTCAGACACAACTGAAGTGACTTAGCACGCACACAGGCAACCAAACCATTACTAAATGTTTATTTTTAAAATAATATGCCTTTTAAAATAAGAATGCAATAAACTATAGCAGAAATTAGGTATTTTTTCTCATCAGTCCTTCACTGTGTTCACCTTATAGTGTCAGAGAGAAAATAAATCTAACTTTGTTTGCACCTCTTTGCTTTTTTGTTAAAAATGTCATCTTGTCTAAGTTAGATAATAACTTTACAAACATTCTTATATGCCTGTTTCTTTTCTCCACTGAAGATTATATTCACTCTGTCAGTGTTTTTCTTATCTTTACTTAGCTACCTTTAAGATAAGAGAAAGATTTGTTACCTTCTATCACATTTTTTAAAGTTCTGCTGTTTTCCTCTTGGTATATCATAACAGGGTAAAATTATGATCACATAAGTATGCTTCTGTCTGTAGTATGCCTTATATTAAAAAGAAAGAAGTACTTTTCTGATCTTCCTTAAAAGATACTGCTTTCACCATATAAGTGGTATTACATTTGCTATTTAATTTAACATTTTAACTTGTTTTATCTATCACAAGTATCTGGCTGGTTTAAAGTGTGCTTCCTAATAACAGTTGTTTTCTGAAAGCACATCTTGAGTAACTGCTTAAATCAAAAGTAAATTTCCAAAATAAAGTAGTTATGTATGAGATGAAAGTGTGCTCACTCCGTGATTCTCTTGGGGAAAAAAAAAGATTTAATTTAAACTTCAAAACATTATATTTAAAAGTTGTTCAACCTCCTGAAATGTCTTCACTGTGCCTTTTCTCCAAAACCTAAAATTACTGCATGCCCAAACTATCACGTTACCAGTTCTCAAGCTGCTTTCAAGAATCATCATGTCTCTAAGGGGAAATTGAATTACTGCTCTCAAACAGCACATTGTTTTATTAAGTAACCTTTATAACAGAGAACAAAATCAAGCAATCTATTGTCAGAGGATTTAGTGATACAGATTCTCACATGATTGTTTATATAAAGATAGAGCAATCATTTTTATGTATTGTAAAAATAATGTTGATATTTGATATTTGGTACACATCAATAAGAAGTATACCAAAATCTATGTTGAAGATTTCCAATTGTTTATTGTTTGCCTTTCCAAATAACATATAAAAATCAAGCATATTTCAGGTTCATACTAATGTGAACTATATAAATTTTTTATTCATTGTCCATGTGATTTGATGGTCTGGTAATATAATTTAAAATATTTAACATGTATTCAGGAATCTTTAGCAATGTACACTATTTTTTAACCCTGAATTGAGTGATATTTCTACACTGAAAGCTGAGTTAAGCATGCATTAACTTCATGTGAGAAGCTGAACCCTGAAGAGGATAGTGCTCCATTCAAAGGGAGTCAAGTTAGGTGTAGAACGCGGAACTGTATAATGCATGTAGCAGCATGATGTGGGCAGCAGGACCAGGAGACAAGAGTTATTGTGGGGAAAAAACATAAATAACAATTCCATCTCATTTTAGAAAAATTATAAGAAAGGTGTGGTCACTGTTAGAGCTATTGATAATGAACCAAATCTCTTTAAAATCATAGTAATTATTATGCTTCTTGCCATTACTCCAGTTTCTCTGATTCTCCTACAACCAAATGTTTATATATGTTGGTTTTGTGTCTATTTTTTTATTTATTTAAATAGCATGGTAAGCTCTGCTAAATAACTTACTTTGAACTCTGTTTTAGTTTGTGCCATTCAGAGATTATATTGACAGAAGTGGAAATCACATTCTGAGCATGGCTAGATTAGCTAAAGATGTCCTAGCGGAGATCCCGGAGCAGTTTCTCTCCTACATGAGGGCCAGAGGAATCAAGCCATCACCTGCACCTCCCCCATACACCCCATCTACACATGTGTTACAGACTCAAATATAACTCTGCTCTGAAATGCTAACGTAACTACACTTTGGTTAGAACTGCTGAGTCCATGCTTTTCTCCTGGTGCTCTATAATGAACCAGGGAATAAAATATTCATCTCAGTTTGGTTTCAGCAGAATTGGTTAGTATGCTGTTTTGTATCCAAAATTTATTATCTTCCTAAACCAAAACTGTAAATACATTTGTTGCATGAGCAACAGAAAAATTGTTTATATGCTTGATGCAAAATATGATGTCTTGTATGAATCTTTAAAAGTTTTTGGACAGAAACAGCTAATTTCCAGTGAATTGTTGGGGAAAAGCACAACCTATGTTTTTAACTCAGATGTTGTCTTAGACTGCTATGTGTATAGGAAAGCAGTCTCTCTGTATCAATGTTTACATGTTACTACTTTTTAAATTACAATACTTTTATAACTATTCTTAAGAATACAAGTTTTGAATATTGAATCCTTTGTCTTCTAAATTGCAATAGCTATAATCACAAGAGCAATATCTCTTTGAATGACTGTCTGATCAAATGCAATTGCAAAGAAGGGAAAGTAAAAATAAGTTCACATTCCTCAGTGAGTTGTCTTATGAAGCTGCGTCTGTTTAGTAAAGTTTCTCTATGCTATTTGTCAAGTATGGGAATTTACACTTAACAGATGTGTACCCTGAAAGAACATGAACTTTTTTTTTTTTATCAAGTTTGGGTTCTAAATTTAAACTGCAGTTTGTTTATGTTTTATAATGATAAGTAGAAATAATAAAAAGTCAAGCATTGTGTACTGTAAATGCACAGAATATACTTTGTGTACAAAGTAACATCTTTATATTACAAAACTATGTAGAAAGACTAAAATTCAGAATATTTAACTGTGCAGCAGATGTTTTAAACACTTTTTTTCATTATACCTTGCTTAGATATTATTTTAATTCAAAGGGATACTGACTCTTTTGGTTTGGATTCCTTCCCAAGTTACCACACAGCATGTACAGACGAGAAGTTTTCTGTGAAATTCCCAATTAAATATATACAACTGTGTGACTTAATATTCAACACATTTGTGAAAAAAACCTGCTCCTATGTTCTGATCTGATAGTCCACAATTAAAAATTGTAAAGAGTTTTGCATGTACAATTTTTATGAGGATTACAGTTTTGTGACAAAATGACAGTTGTGTCTAAATTAAAGCATTTCTCTAGAACAAATGGCCTTAAATTCTTAAAGAATTCCTGGAAATGATTGTGAATTTCCTTTAAGTAATAGAAAAGTATGTTTTTTTTCTTTTGTGTCAATAGTGTACCTGCTTTATAATATTTTCCTTACTTATATCCTATTTATTACTTGGTTTATATCTACTATGTGTTGTTCTCTTTGTCCCAAGTTGACTAAGGGTGACTTTTATAAGCATGAAATTATTTTACAAAAAAGAAAAATATATATATATTCACACATATAACAATATCAATGTTATATAATTATGCAATCTTTAATTGTTCATTTTGGAATATAAATTAATATCTTTGAAAGGATAACTGTTTGCTCTCTAAATTTTATGTGTAAATGACATAGAATTTGATGATTTCCTTTACTGGTCCTAAATGTTTATGCCAGCATAGTTTATTACACTGCAATTTTATTATTATTTGCCTTCATTCTTCAGTTCAAAAATAAAAATAAATAAAATCAATATTCTTTCCCTCTTGTAAAACATCAGTTGTTTTTTTTTTTAATTGATCAAAAAAAAATGAAAGATGTGTGCTTCTTTGTCTAAATATTAGTGTACCCAAATCTTCAGGGGGCACAGGGTTAAGAAACAGCCTCAGTTACAAGCTTTATCCTTTGCATGGTTGAGAATAATAGTCAGAAATGTATGTGATATTAGTAACAAATGTAAGAATAGCAAATACCTAGACTTGTCTCTTTGTTGCATAAGTGAAGAAACCAGGACTGAAAGAGTTAGGTGATTTATCTAAAACTCTGTAAAAATAGAATGAGAAAGCCTAGAGATCTCTTCAAGAAAATTAGAGATACCAAGGAAATATTTCATGCAAAGACGGGCAAAATAAAAAATAGAAACAGTATGGACCTAACAGAAGCAGACGATATTAAGAAAATGTGGCAAGAATACACTGAAGAACTACACAAAAATATCTTAATGACCTGAATAACCACTATGGTGTGATCACTCACCTAGAACCAGACATCTTGGAGTGCAGAGTCAATTGGGCCTTCACATCACTACAAACAAAACTAGTGGAGGTGATGGAATTCCAGGTGAGCTATTTCAAATCCTAAAAGATGATGCTGTGAAAGTGCTGCACTCAATATGCCAGCAAATATGGAAAACTCAGCAGTGGCCACAGAACTGGAAAGGTCAGTTTTCATTCCAATCCCAAAGAAAGGCAATGCCAAAGAATGTTCAAACTATTGCACAATTGCACTCATTTCACATGCTAGCAAAGTAATGCTCAAAATTCTCCAAGCTAGACTTCTACAGTATGTGAAATAACAATATTCAAGATGTTGCAGATGTTCAAGCTGGATATAGGAAAGGCAGAGGAACCAGAGATCAAATTGTCAACATCCATTGGACCATAGAAAAAGCAAGAGAATTCAAGAAAAACATCTCCTTCTGCTTCATTGACTATGCAAAAACCTTTGACTGTGTGGATCACAGCAAACTGTGGAAAATTCTTAAAGAGATAGGAATACCAGACCACTTTACCTGACTCCTGAGAAACCTGTATGCAGATCAAGAAGCAACAGTTATAACTGGACATGGGAAAATGGACTAGTTCCAAATTGGGAAAGGAGTACATCAAGTCTGTATATTGTCACCCTACTTATTTAACTTATATGCGGAGTATATCATGTGAAATGCTGGGCTGGATAAAGCACAAGCTGGAATCAAGATTGCCGGGAGAAATATCAATAACCTCAGATATGCAGATGACACCACCCTTAAGGCAGAAAGCGAAGAAGAACTAAAGAGCCTCTTGATGAAGGTGAAAGAGGAGAGTGAAAAAGCTGGCTTAAAACTCAACATTCAAAAAACGAAGATCATGGCATCCAGTCCCATCACTTCATGGCAAATAGATGGGGAAACAGTGACTATTTTCTTGTGCTCCAAAATCACTGTAGATGGTGACTGCAGTCATGAAATTAAAAGACGCTTGCTCCTTGAAAGAAAAACTATGACCAACCTAGACAGTGTATTAAAAAGCAGACACATTACTTTGCCAACAAAGGTCCATATAATCAAATCTATGGTTTTCCCAGCAGTCGTGTAAGGGTGTGAAAGTTGGACAATAAAGAAGGCTGAGTACCAAAGAATAGATGCTTTTGATCTGTGGTGTTGGGGAAAACTCTAGAGAGTCTCTTGGACTGCAAGAAATCAAACCAGTCAATCCTAAAGGTAATCAATCCTGAATGTCATTGGAAGGACTGATACTGAAGCTGAAGCTCCAATACTTTGGTCACCTGATGCATAGAGCTGATTGATTAGAAAAGACCCTGATGGAGGGCAATCCCATAATGGCGAAGGAATAGGACAGGGAGACACTTTCTCCCTTACAAGTTCATCAAAAAATCATTTGAATTCAGAGCAACTTCCATAAAACAACTTCTGAACACTTTCAGAGGACACCAGGCACCCAGAAAGGCAGCCCAGTTGCCTCGAAAGGATGTAGGACAAAATATAAAAGATGAAAACAGAGACAAAGGATTTAGGGATAGAGGGCTTATCCTGGGGAGGGAGTCATAAAGGAGAAGTTTCCATGCAATAGGAAACCCTCTCACAGGCATGTCAGTGGGGAGATTTGGAATCTCAGAGGGCTACATAACTGGAAAAATAAAATAAAAAGCCACAAAGTATGAGCCTAACTTCAACTACCAGTGGAGAAGCAGCTCAGACACTCGCATCCACCAGCAGGGAGTGGGGGCTGGGCAGAGAGGCGCGGGCTGCATCATTGGTCTTTAGGGTAAGGATCAGGCTCGAATGCCCTGAAGACAATCTGATGGGACTAATGTGACATAACAACCCAAACCATAGGATCAGCAGAGACACAAAAAAAGAAAAAGGACCTTTCTGGCAAAAGGCTCTAACACCACATGGTGACCCCTGGCATGCTCACAGAACAAAGACTTGTGCGCTAGCAAATTCCAAAGGAGAGCAAGCCAGCTATCATTCAGGGCCCTCTCCCCCGAGAGGCAGAGTGCAGCAGCCAGAGCCAGAGGCAAGGGGCTGCTCCGATCTCAGCCCCAGAGACTGCATTTTCCACCAAACTGATCAGGCTGCCAGTTACTAGGCACGTCTTCCTGGGATCCTGGAAGGTTCACATCCGCCAAGAATATCACAGCCTTAGATCAGCTCCTCAGAGGGGACAGATGGGACACCTGGGGCTGTGCCCCCATGGCACACCCCGAAAACTGAGCAGCCAGGAATGGGGAGGTGCATAAGACTCCACAGCCCACCTGGGACAGTGCGCTCACCAAGCACCCAGTTGCCTGAGCAGCTTGGACCTGGGAAGTACACACCAACTTGGGCTGTGGCAAACCCACTGTGGTCCATCCAGTGTGACCACTCCCCGCACATACCAGCAGTATTTGTTTGCAGAGTCCATCTCCACAGCACAACTGAACAAGTGAGCCTAAATAAGTGGCCACTTTTGCCCTCTTTTGTCAGGGCAGAAATTGGATACTGAAGATGCTTGCAAACAGAGGAATCCAAAAAAAACAAAGAAGGGTGAACCGCCCTGGAAGTGACAGGTGCAACAGATTAAAACCCTGCAGTTAATGCTGAGACTATGCATTTAAGGGGCAACTATAGAACTTTAGAACAAGTACAAGCCAGAACAAGGGACTATCTGCCATTGTACCCACCCCACACTTCCCACAACAGCTCCAGAGAAATTCCCAGATATATTTCTACTATTGTCACTTTTTAATTTTAAAAAATTTTAATGCTTTATCCCTCCTTTAACTTTCATGTTTGTAGCCTACTATTGCAAGGAGATCCAACCAGTCTATCCTATAGGAAATCAGTCCTGAATATTCATTAAAAGGACTGATGCTGAAGCTGAAACTCCAATCCTTTGGCCACCTGATGTGAAGAACTGACTCATTTGAAAAGACCCTGATGCTGGGAAATATTGAAGGCGGGAGCAGAAGGGGACAACAGAGGATGAGATGGTTGGATGGCATCACTGACTTGATGGACCTGAGTTTGAGTAAGCTCCAGGAGTTGGTGGTGGGCAGGGAAGCCTAGCGTGCTGCAATCCATGAGGTTGCAAAGAGTCGGACACAACTGAGTGACTGAATGGAACTGATTACCTTTCTTAAAAAATAAACTTTTTTTTAATTCCATATATTTTTATTAATCTTTGTGACCAATTTTGTTTTGTATTTTTATATTGTATTTTTGAGAGTCTAACCTCTATTCTTGGTTTCTAATCTTTGCTTTTTGATATTTGTTATCAATTTTGTACCTTTAAGAATCTAATCTTCAGCATCCATTTTCACATAGGGATTTGATTACTGACTTGACTGTTCTCTTCCCTTTTGACACTCTGTTTTCTCTTCTTGGTCACCTCTGTCTCCCCCGTCCCTCTTCTCTTCTCTATGAATCTCTCTGGGTGATCCTGGCTGTGAAGAGTTCTTTCACCATTAACCCAGGGGTTTTATCTTCAGTGCTATATGGATGGAGAAGTCTCGAGGCTACTGTAAGAGGAGGACCAAAGCCCAGAGGCAAGAGGCTCAACTCCAAAACTTTAGAACATCAGAGAACTCCTGTCTCTAGGGAGCATTAATAGACAAGAGCCCACCCAAAAGTCTCCATACCTCACTGAAACCAAGCTACTCCCAAGAGACAGCAAGTTCCAATGAAAGACACACCATACTAATTCTCCAGTAAAACAGGCACACAACCCTGAACATTAAAAGACAGGCTGCCCAAAGCCATACCAAACCCATATACAACCAAAAGTCACTACTGGACACTGCACTCCAAGGAGAAGAGATCCAGCTCCACCCACAAGAACACAGACACAAGTTCCCCCAACCAGGAAACCTTGAGAAGCCACTGGTCCAACCCCACCCACAAGAGGAAGACTCCACTATTAAGAGGAACCACAGCCTTCTAGCCTGCAGAAAGGACACTCCAAACACAGCAATCTAATCAAAATGAAAAGGCAGAGAAATATCCAACAGTTGAAGGAACATGATAGTTCAGTTCAATTTGGTTGCTCAGTCATGTCCAACTCTATGCAACCCCATGAACTGCAGCACACTAGGCCTCCCTGTCCATCACCAACTCCTGGAGTTTACCCAAACTCATGTCCCTTGAGTCAGTGATGCCATCTAACCATCTCATCCTCTGTCATCCCCTTCTCCTGCCTTCAATCTTTCCCAGCATCAGGGTCTTTTCAAATGAGTCAGCTCTTCACATTAGGTGGCCAAAATACTGGAGTTTCAGCTTCAACATCAGTCCTTCCAATGAACACCCAGGACTGATTTCCTTTAGGATGGACTGGTTGGATCTTCTTGCAGTCCAAGGGAATCTCAAGAATCTTCTCCAACACCACAGTTCAAAAGCATCAGTTCTTCAGTGCTCAGCTTTCTTTATAGTCCAACTCTCACATCCATACATGGCTACTGGAAAAACCATAGGCTTGACTAGATGGACCTTTGTTGACAAAGTAATGTCTCTGCTTTTTAATATGCTGTCTAGGTTGGTCATAACTTTCCTTCCAAGTAGTAATTGTCTTTTAATGTCATGACTGCAGTCACCATCTGCAGTGATTTTGGAGCCCCCCAAAATAAAGTCAGCCACTGTTTCCACTGTTTCCTCATCTATTTGGCATGAAGTGATGGGACCGGATGCCATGATCTTAGTTTTCTGAACGTTGAGATTTAAGCCAACTTTTTACTCTCCTCCTTCACTTTTATCAACAGGCTCTTTAGTTCCTCTTCACTTTCTGCCATAAGGGTGGTGTCGTCTGCATATCTGAGGTTATTGATATTTCTCCTGGCAATCTTGATTCTAGCTTGTGCTTCTTCCAGCCCAGCATTTCTCATGATGTACTCTGCATATAAGTTAAATAAGCAGGGTGACAATATACAGCCTTGACATACTCCTTTTCCTATTTGGAACCAGTCTGTTGTTCCACGTCCAGTTCTAACTGTTGCTTCCTGACCTGCATACAGATTTCTCAAGAGGCAGGTCAGGTAGTCTGGTATGCCCATCTCTTTCAGAATTTTCCACAGTTCATTGTGGTCCACACAGTCAAAGGCTTTGGCATAGTCAATAAAGCAGAAATAGATGTTTTTCTGGAACTCTCTTGCTTTTTTGATGATCCAGCAAATGTGTTTGATCTCTGGTTCCTCTGCCTTTTCTAAAGTCAGCTTGAACATCTGGAAGTTCACAGTTCAAACCCACCAAACCAAACAAAAGAGGAGGGGATAGGGAGTCCACCTGAAAAATAATTCAGAATTATGATAGTAAAGATGACCCAAAGTCCTGAAAATGAAATGGAGTTATAGATAAATAGACTAGAGACAAAGATTGAGAAGATGCAAGGACCTAGAAGAAGTAAAGAAGACTCAATCAATTATGAACAGTGAAATAACTGAGATTAAAAACACTCTGGAGGGAACCAACAGTAGAATAACTGAGGCAAAAGAGAGGATAAGTGAGGTGGGAGATAGAATGGTGGAAATAAAGAAAGCAGAGAAGAAAAAAGAATAAAAGAAATGAAGACAATCTCACAGACCTCTGGGACAATTTTAAACGCCCCACCATTTGAAACATAGGTGTCCCAGAAGAAAAAGAAGACAAAAAGAAAGGGCATAAGAAAATACTGGAGGAGATAATAATCAAAAACTTCCCCAAAATGGGGAAGGAAATAGCCACCCAAGTCCAATAAACCGAGAGAGTCCCAAACAGGATAAACCCAAGGTGAAACACCCCAAGACACATATTAATCAAACTAACAAAAGTTAAACACAAAGAGCAATTATTAAAAGCAACAAGGGAAAAGCAACAAACAATACATAAGGGGATCCCCATAAGGATAACAGCTGATCTTTCAACAGAAATTCTTCAAGCCAGAAGGGAATAGCAAGATATACATGAAGTGATGAAAGAGAAAAACCTAAAACCAAGATTACTGTAACTAGAAAGGATCTCATTCAGATATGAAGGAAAAATCAAAAGCTTTACAGACAAGCAAAAGCTGAGAGAATTCAGCACTACGAAACCAGCTCTTCAACAAATGCTAAAGGATCTTCTTTAGACAGGAAACACAGAAAAGGGTTATAAAGATGAATCCAAAGCAACAAAGTAAATGGTAATGGATTCATACTAATCAATAATTACCTTAAGTGTAAATGGGTTAAATGCTCTAACCAAAAGACAAATTCTGACTGAATGGATACAAAAAAAGACCCCTATATATGCTCTCTACAAGCTACCCACCTCAAACCTAGGGACATATACAGACTGAAAGGGAGGGGCCGAAAAAGGATATTTCATGCAAATAGAGACAAAAAGAAAGCGGGAGTAGCAATATTCATATCAGATAAAACAGACTTTGAAATGACCATGATAAGAGACAAAGTAGGACATAATAATGAATCAAAGAAGCACATGTAACAATTAACAATATATATGCACCCAACATAGGAGCATCTCAATATGTAGTGAAATGAAAGTGGCTTAGTCATGCCTGACTCTTTGTGACCCCATGGACTATACAGTCAATGTAATTCTTTAGGCCAGAGTACTGGAGTAGGCAGCCTTTTCCTTCTCCAGAGGATCTTCCCAACCCAAGGACTGAACCCAGGTCTCCCTCATTGCAGGCAGGTTCTTTACCAGCTGAGCCACAAGGGAAGCCCAATATGTAACACAAATGCTAACAAGTATGAAAGGGGAAATTAACTAACATAATAATAGTGGGGGACTTTAATACCACACTCACACCAATGGATAGATCGACCGAACAGAAAATTAGCAAAGAAACACAAGCTTTAATTAGTACAGTGGACCAGTTAGACCTAATTTATATCTACAGGGGATTTCAGCCAAAAACAATGGATTGTACCTTTTTCTCAAATGCACACAGAACATTCTCCAGGATAGATCCATCCTGGGCCACAAATCTAGCCCTAGTAAATTAAAAAAAAAAAAAATTGAAATCATTTCAAGCATCTTTTCTGATCACAGTGCAGTAAGATTAGATATCAACTACAGGGGAAAAACTGTTAAAAAAAAAACCACATAATTTGGAGACTAAACAACACGCTGCTGAATAACCAACAGATCACAGAAGAAATCAAAAAGGAAATAAAAATATGCATAGAACCAAGTGAAAATGAAAACACAATAACCCAAAACCTATGGGATTCAGTAAAAGCAATACTAAGAGACAGCTTTATAGCAATACAAGCCTACCTCAAGAAACATTAAATGACCAACCCAACTTTACACCTAAAGCAACCAGAGAAGGAAGAACAGGAAAACCTCAAAGTTAGTAGAAGGAAAGAAATCATAAAAATCAGTGTAGAAATAAGTGAAAAAGAAACAAAGGAGATGAAAGAGCAAAGATCAACAAAACTAAAAGCTGCTTCTTTGAGAAGATAAGTAAAATAGTTGATATCTAGTGGGAAAACCACTAGGCCATTCAGGCATGACCTAAATCAAACCACTTATGATTAAACACTGGAAATGACAAATACCTTCAAGGGATTAGATCTGACAGACAGAGTGTATAAACAACTACGGACAGAGATTCATGACATTGTACAGTAGGTGGTGATCAAGACCATCCTCAAGAAAAAGAAATGTAAAAATGTTGTCTGAAGGAGGCCTTACAAACAGCTATGAAAAGAAGACAAGCGAAAGGCAAAGGAGAAAAAGAAAGATATACCTGTTTGAATGCAGAGTTCCAAAGAAAAAGAAGTGCAAAAAGGCAAAATGATTGCGATTGCCTGAGGAGGCCTTACAAATAGCTAAGAAAAGAAGAGAAGGGAAAGTCAAAGAAGAAAGGGAAAGATACACTTATCTGAATGCAAAATTCCAAAGAATAACAAGGAGAGAAAAAAAAGCCTTCCTAAGTGATCAATGCAAAGAAATAGAAGAAAACAATAGAATGGGAAAGACTAGAGATCTCTTCAAGAAAATTAGAGATATCAAGTGAACATTTCATGCAAAGATGGGCACAATAAAGGACAGAAATGGTATGGAGCTAACAGAAGCAGAAGGCATTAAAAAGAGGTGGCAAGAATACACAGAAGAACAAAACAAAAAAGATCTTAATGACCCAGATAACCACAATGGTGTGATCACTCACCTAGAGCCAGACATCATAAGGGGTAAAGTCAAGTTGGTCTTAGGAAGCATCACTATGAACAAAGTTAGTGGAGGTGATGATGAAATTCCAGCTGAGCTATTTCAAATCCTAAAATATGATGCTGTGAAAGTGCTGCACTCAAAATGCCATCAAATTTTATCAGGGCCACACCCTTTTGACCTCATTTAACCTTGACTGTGTGCTCTGGGGCCATCTGCATATGCAGCTGCCCTGGGGGGTTGGGGTGCCGATAAACACACATGTTTCAGGGAGACAAACTGGCACATACTTTCAGTCCACAGCAGCTTTATACATTTTATCACAAGGAGTGGCGTGTGCCATAGGTTTCTCCAGGCAAGAATACTGGAGTGGGTTGCCATTTCCTTTTCCAGGGGATCTTCCGGACCCAGGGATCGAACCCAGGAATCGAACTCGGGTCTCCCGCATTGGAGGCAGACGCTTTAACCTCTGAGCCACCAGGGAAGCCCTACTCAGCCATTAAAAAGGATCAGATAATGACATTTCCAACCACAGAGAGTAAAGCAGAGGTGACCATTCTAAGTGAAGTAGGGGAGACAGAGCAAGATAAGAATCATATGGTATCACTTCTAGGTGGAATCTAAAAATGGAGACAGATGAACTTCTTTACAAAAAAGAAATGGCCTCACAGACTTATGGTTCCCAAGGAGGAAAAGAGGACGGCAGGGAGAAATGAGCTGGTTCAGATTAACACACACACACACTACTCTTTACAAAGTCATCCACAAGGACCCACTGCCTAGAATAAGGAACCCTCCTCAACACTCCATAATAACTTATATGGGAACAGAACCTGAAAAAGAACAGATATATGTCTATATACACATGAATCAAGCAAAAGACACCCCCCCCCCCACTCATTACTGTGCTCAGTTGCTCAGTGGAGTCCGACTCTGCAACCCCATGGTCTATAGCCTGCCAGCCTCCTCTGTCCATGGAATTTTCCAGGAAAGAATACTGGAGTGGGTTGCAATTTCCTTCTCCAGGGGATCTTCTCAACTCAGGAATCTGAGTTGAGATCGCTCACATCTCCTGCATTGCAGGGAGATTCTTTACTGCTGAGCCACACCAGGAAAGACCCACTCATTATTAAATCAATGTAAATCAAATCTACACTGGGGAATCCCCTCCCACCGGTCAGAATGGCCATCGTCAGAAAGAACTTCAAAGAATAAATGCTGCAGAGGATGTGGGGAAAATGGAATCCTCCTACACTCTGAGTGAGGATGCACAAGGGTGCAGCCACGGTGGAAAACAGCATGGAGGTTCCTGAGAAAGTAAACACAGGGGAGCCATGGCATCTGGCAACCCCACTTCTGGGTTCAGACTTGGAGAACACCACAATTCGAAATAACACATGCACCCATTTTCAAGGAAGCACTATTTACAATAGCCAAGACATGGAGTCCACCAAAACATCAAGCAACGGGAACATGAAGTCTGAGTGGTCCACCTATACACTGGACGACTCCTCAGGCTCTGGGGGTGGAATCAGGATGGGAGAATGTGGGCCTCTGACCAGCAGCTGGTTGGAAGAAGGGAGACCAGTCCTGAGGGCAGGGGTTCCCTGAAGTCTGTGAACCCCGCTACCCTGATGGGCTGCATCCCCAGTAGGGACGTGGGCAGGGCCTGAGCCCCTTTGATGAAGCCGCAGCAGCACTGGGCTCAGAAGTCTCCTGATGGTGTCTCAAACTCTGACAGTGTTTCACAAAAGAACAAGAGGATGAAGCTGTGCTCCTGAAGGCCAGTCCTTCCGGCTCCGAGTTGCTTCCAACGGAACCATCATCACCTGCATGGGGTTGGCTGTGACTCACCTGCCCACCCACCCACCCCCACCCCCTGGCCTTTCGTCTTCCTCCCAGTGATGATTCCAGTGACATTTCCAGCCTGGATCCCTTCCCCAGGCCAGAAGCATCTGTCCATCCACTGCCTCCCCATCTCACCTTGGGGGCTAACAGGCCCCTCGGAGGACTGTGATCCTGTTGTTCCCCACGCCCAGGAGGCAGCCCCACCTTCCCCGGTTGCTGAGTTCAGACTCCTGGTGTAACCAGCAGGAGCCTATGGGGTCTTCCTAGGACAGACCCCATCCTGTATCTTCTGCTGTAGCTCCTCTCTGAAGTACGGAGGTAACGGTATATGATGCACACTCCTTGAGTTGCTTCACAGATGCTAAAACCCCCAGCAGATGGAGGAAGTTAACTACTTGATGAGCATGAACACATAGCCCTCAGATGAGAATCTCTGACAGGTACGGAGTTTTGATTCTAAATGCAATTTCACCCCTCCTACCATCTTGTTGGGGCTTGTCCTTTGCCCTTGGATATGGAGTATCTTTTTGGTGGGATCCAACATTCTCCTGTTGATGGTTGTTGAGCAGCGCATTGCAATTTTGGAGTTCTTGAAGGAAAAGATAAGCGCACTCAACCATCTTATTGTTGTTTGGCCTATTGTTTGCAAAGAGACTTGTTCTATTCTTCCAAGACAATAAATTCTTTTTTTTTTTTTTAATATTTTGTTTGAAAAGAATCAGTGTTTCTGGTACAGGGAAGGACAGGGAAAGCTGGCATGCTGTAGTCCGTGGGGCCACAAAGGGTCAGATGTGACTGAGTGACTAACAGCAACAACAAAGGATTATCTGCTTCCTTCATTTCTTCCTGCCTGCCTGCTTGCTGTATATACACAGATAATCCACAATGTTTATATCCTTCCTTCCTCATATACTGAGAATCCAATAGTTTGGCCACCTGATGAGAAAAACCAATTTATTGGGAAAGACTGATGCTGAGAAAGATTGAAGGCAGGAGGAGGAGGGGAAGACAGAGGATGAGATGGTCCAATAGTATCAGTCGGTGATCGACATGAATTTGAGCATGCTCTGGGAGTTGGTGGTGGACAGGGAAGCCTGGAATGCTGCAGTCCATGGGGTTACAAAAAGTCGGACATGACTGAGGGACTGAATTGAACTGAACTTCCTAATATACACAGAAAGCAGATGCTCAGCACTCTGATCGAAAATCTATGGCAAAAAAAAAAAAAAAGAGTAGAGATACCCCCTAGATACGTGACACCCCAATTAGGTGGCTGTACTCAGACAACAATCACTACACTGTATTTCAACTATACTGCATGATGTTAAAGAAAAGGAAAGATAAGCAGTGCCTACGTTATTATCGCTGAAATTTCTGACTTCCGACTCTATCCCATGCCTGGAAGCTGAGCAGGTTCCCAGTACTTTTGGACTGGGGTGGGGTTGACACAGCCTGGCACAGTGCCTTTCACTGACCCTTTTTAAAGGTCCACTGTCTGCTATGTTCTGGCTGCAACCAGAGTCCCATGTGGCATCAAAGCCTGGAGGAATTTGAAGGCTTGCTAGAATTCTCTAGCATTGACCTCTACTGGTGCTGGTGTTCCCAGCTCAAGTGTCTTACCTGAGAGTGCAGCCTCCTAGCACCTAAGCACACTCATCAGGGTGCAGTGGATCTGGAAGGGATTAGTCTGGACAGGGTGTCCCTGTGACACTTTAGGGGGAAAAACTAGTGAGACTGAAGCCGTTAAGTGTTTGCTCAGGCACGTTCCACTCTATTTCACAGCGATGGGAAGCATACTTTCCCTAAGGATCTGGTTGCTTTAGGGCAACCTAAGTGACAGACTTTATTTTGGGGGCTCCAAAATCACAAAGCCATGAAATTAAAAGACGCTTGCTCCTTGGAAGAAAAGTTATGACAAACCTAGAAAGCATATTAAAAAGCAGAGACATTACTTTGCCAATGTTCATCTAGTCAAAGCTATGATCTTTCCAGCAGTCATGTATGGATGTGACAGTTGGACCATAAAGAAAGCTGAGTGCCAAAGAGTTGATGCTTGTGAATTGTGGTGTTGGAGAAGACTCTTGAGAGTCCTTTGGACTGCAAGGAGATCCAAGCAGTCCATCCTAAAGGAGATCAATCCTGAATATTCATTGGAAGGACTGATGCTGAAGCTGAAACTCCAATACTTTGGCCACCTGATGCGAAGAACTGGCTCATTGGAAAAGACCCTGATGCTAGGAAAGATTGAAGGCAGGAGGAGAAGAGGACGACAGAGGATGAGATGGTTGGATGGCATTACCGACTCAATGGGCATGAGTTTGAGTAAACCTCGGGAGTTGGTGATGGACAGGGGGCCTGGCGTCCTGCAGATCGTGAGGTTGCAGAGTCGGACAGTACTCAGCGACTGAACTGAAATGAACTGGTTGCCCCAGGAAAGAGGTGGACATAAAAACACTTCCCTCTTGTGGCCATTCTCTGTAACTACAACTTGACCACCAGGGCTCACTGTCACCTCTAACTCACAATGCCTAGAATTCTGTTAATGAAGCTACTCTCAGGTAATGTCCTGGGATGGGAACTGCAGAAGTATATTCCAAATACAACTGACTTTCAGGAAGTCAATTGCCAAAGGGAAGTTTTCTTCAAACCCTTTAAGGAAAAAAGAAAAACTCGAACATTCACCACAGGACAAGATGCTCAGGGTCCCTAATTGCTGTAGGAATGTCAACAAAATGACAATGAGATATCAAAACCCACCAGTCACAATGGACATACTCACAAGTCTACAAACAACATAGGTGAGAGAGGGCCTGGAGGAAAAGAACCCCTAAGCCTTCTGTGGCAACAGCCAGTGTAATGGACAGTCTCTGAATGCCTGAAAGAAAAAAAAAAAAAACAACCATCAAGGGGAGCAAAGCCTAGGATTTGCACTCCCACAGTGGGGCCTATATAAAACCATTAATGAAAAGGCACATGAACCCCACGGAACACTACTACAACACTATATCCAATAGCCAAGACACACATCCAGCAAAATCTTCACCGAGAGATTAAAGCTCAAACAAGATGTGGTACATGTATACAGTGAGCTATTTCTCACTCATAAACTGCTGCCACTGAAATTAGGGAATTATGACACTGGTAGCTACAGGGATGGACCTTGTAGGGATGACTACACTAAGCGTAGGCAGTCAGGCAGATGAAGACTATAGTATGTGAGGTACCTTCCAGGCAAAGTAAAAATAGACATACAAGGCAAAAATTTACAATCCAAAAAGAGATTCTGAAAATTCAAACTCAAACAAAGGGTTCCCCCGCTCCAAAAAAGTGAAGGGCCTAGAATGAATTAGGGTCTCCAGCCTAACATAAACATAGAAACCTGTATCTGTAACGGATAGCCCATAAGAATTATCCTCTTCCTTTCTTCCTTCCTTCTACATATACACAAAAATCTGTATTGCTACCTATACACAGAAATCTGTATCTCTAAGAGATAATCTACAATTGTTTTGTTCCTTTCTCCATTGTATACACAGAAAATTGTATCTGAGATAAATAATTCACAAGGACTTGATGTTTAGCACTGTGTTCAACCTTGTATGGCAAAAAGTCCAGAAGAAGGCTATCCCATGGATAAATGATACCTGAATTGGGTGGCTGTACACTGAGCACAATATTGCAGATCAGTTGTACTCCAACATAGCATTGGCATAATGTTAAGGACAGAAAAGCATCCCTACTCTATTATCTCCAGCCTCCCTGACGGGCTGCTCTCCCATTCCTGGAGACTGGGCAGGCTTGGGTCACATGTCTGCACTTGGGGGATGTCAACATGTCAGGCTAGGTGCACCTAGTTGAGCTCCCTCTGAAACCTGTACTGTCTGATTACCTCTCTGGGACCAGAGTACCTGATGCACCCAAAGGATGGTGCCCCGACCCTCTGGCCTTAAGGACCTTGGGGGAAAGTCACCTATCCTGAGTTCCCAGCTCAAGACTCCTTCCTGCCAGTGCATCCTTCTAGGCACCTGAGCACCCTCAGTTGGGTGCTGTGGCCCCAGTTGGAATGTGCCTGCAAATAAGGTGTGAAACTTTAGGGGGAAGAAATAGTAAGACACAAGCCCAGGCACATTCCACTCTATTTTGCAACTAGGAAGCTAGCTTTCCCTAAGGCTCTGGTTGCCCCAGTAACCAAAGCTGGTTGTGAAGAATTGCTAACGACTTGTGGACATTTCCTGTAACCACAATTTAACCACCACGGCTTACTTCAGCTCAGTTTAGTCACTCAGTCACCCTTTGGGACCCCACGGACTGCAGCATGCCAGGACCTCCCCTGCAGTGGGCTGTGGGCCTTTAGAACACAGCAGAGAGTAACCCTGGCCAGGGTTCCTCAATTGTTTCTGTCGTGGCTGGGCATGGGTTGGAAAAGAATTTCCAGACATGAGACAGAATGAAAGATGAATAAAGTTTATTAGAGTGGGAGACGCTATTAGAACAACAGGCCTGCTCAAGGGAGAACTGACGTGGAATAGGGGTCCTTAGTCCACTTTTATACCCAGGGTACAGGAGGGGGATAGGGATCTTATGGGTCATTTGCTGATTGGATGAGACTTTTTTTTCTTGGGCTCCAAAATCACTGCAGATGGTGACTGCAGCCATGATACTAACAGACACTTGCTCCTTGGAAGAAAAGCTATGACAAACCTCAATAGCATGTTAAAAAGCAGAGACATTACTTTGCCAACAAAGGTCTGTCTAGTAAAAGCTATGGTCTTTCCAGTAGTCATGTATGGATGTGAGAGTTGGGCCATAAAGAAAGCTGATGCTTTTGAACTGTGGTGTTGAAGACTCTTGAGAGTCCCTTGAACTGCAAGGAGATCAAGCCAGCCGTTCCTAAAGGAAATCAGTCCTGAATATTCATTGGAAGGACTGATGCTGAAGTTGAAGCTCCAATACTGTGGCCACCTGATGCAAAGGGCTGACTCATTAGAAAAGATCCTGATGCTGGTAAAGATTGAAGGCAGGAGAAGGGGATGACAGAGGATGAGATGGTTGGATGGCATTACCCATTCAATAGATATGAGTTTGAGCAAACTCTGGGAGATAGCGAAGGAAAGGGAAGCCTGGTGTGCTGTAGTTCATGGGGTTGCAGAGTCAGTCATGAATGATTGCATAGCAGCGACAAAGTGAATGAGCCATGAAGTGAAGTGAAGTCGCTCAGTCGTGTCCGACTCTTTGCGACCCCATGGACTGCGGACTACCAGGCTTCTCCATTCATGGGATTTTCCAGGCAAGAATACTGGAGTGGGTTGCCATTTCCTTCTCCAGGGGATCTTCCCGACCCAGGGACCGAACCCAGGTCTCCCGCATTGTAGGCAAAAGCTTTACCCTCTGAGCCACCAGGAAAGACAATGAGCCGTTAGGGACCCCCCACTGGCCTCTTCCCTGCTGGCTCAGACAGTAAAGCGTCTGTCTAAAATGCGGGAGACCTGGGTTCGGTCCCTGGGTTCGATCCCTGGGTTGGGAAGATTCCCTGGAGAAGGAAATGGCAACCCACTCCAGTACTCTTGCCTAGAAAATCCCGTGGATGGAGGAGCCTGGTGTCCATGGGGTCGCAAAGAGTCAGACACGACTAAGCGACTTCACTTCATTCACTCACTGGCCTCTAACATTAAAAGCTAAACAAATTTGTTTTATTTACCCCAGTTTCATCTATTTAAGGGACTAGAAAACTTTACACTGAGATATCTGGCCAATTATTTTGGGACAGTGAGGCCAAAGGGCCTGACTTCCGGTTCTTTACCTGACTCTGGGGATAGGATATCCTTCTACATAAAAGTAGGTAAAATAGACAGGGAACAACAACACAGCCTTCTAAACTCTCTCCTATCTCCTATTTCCAATCAAAGCTTGTTGATTGGATCCTTATGAAAACTAAAGCTAAAGGTAAAGAATTTGGTGGAATTTAGATAGAAGTGTATAAATTGGTATATTTAAATAGGCTTTATATAAGGTGATTACAGCTCTTAATTAATTATATTTTGGGAAAGACAAGGCATATAGATTGCCACTAAGGAAATATTAACTAAAGGTGCTGAGGATACCAATAGTTTCCTGAGTCACACAGAATAAGTAAACTGGGAATTAACTTGCAAGGGTTAATAAAAAAAATATTGTTTTTGCTTTGGTTTAATTTATAAACTCAGAAAAGTCTTATACAAGCCTTTGAAGACATGATAAATTAAAACTCAAGTTATGAAACAGAATTTCATAAATTAAATTTCACTTTTATTAAAAATCTTGCCACTGATTTTAATAACTTTAGGTGACAGAAGTGTTCTTTGAAAAACTAAACTGTCTTTGTCTTGCAAGTATGTAAGCTGGAATATGAATACAAGCCTCTAGGAGCTGAGACTAAGGCAAATTAAGCAGGCAAGTTCTGGGAAACCAAGAAAAAAATGGCAGTTTTAAATCAAAACTGCTGAGAATGTTCCCTCAGCCAAACCTTACAGATAGTAAGTATTAATCATCTCAACAAGCAACTTGAAGGTATTTCAACTCTTTGTTAACTAGTAAGTTTATATCAATATTGTAATACCTGGTTCATATCTAAGCCTTTAGTAAGTCATGAGATCTCGTAAATCTCTGCAAATTGTAGCTCATGTAAATCATAGCTACCATATAAAGAACACAATGATGGGGGGAAATAACAGTAGGTAAGGTATTATTTTGGGATTTCCCAGGTGGCGCAAGTGGTAAAGAACCCATCTGCCCAAACAGGAGACAAGAAATATGGTTTCAATCCCTGGGTCGTGAAGATTCCTGGATCCCACTACTGAGCACACAGCAGAGCATTTTGGTTTGTAACACTAGTAAAATCCTGCGTTAATTACACAAGTCTCCGAGCTTCCATCTCACCCTCTAGAAAATGTGATTAATAGTGTCTACATCATAGATAAGAAATTTGAAAGGGAGAACTACCCAGAAACCACACTGCGCTGTCTGGGAAGAGTATATGCTCACTAATGCTAGTACTAAATTGCTCCAGTCATGCCCGACTCTGCAGCCCTATGGGCTGTAGGCTGCCAGGCTCCTCCGTCCATGGAGTTCTCCAGGCAAGAATACTGGAGTGGGTAGCCATTCCTTTCTCCAGGGAAGCTTCCTGACCCAGGGATTGAACCTGTGTTTCTTAAGTCTCTGGCATTGGCAGGCAAGTTTCTTTACCACTATCACCACCTGGGAAGCCCCAGATGCCCACTAAGTCATAATATAATTTGGATTCTGCTTTTTTTTTTAGGAGCAAGAAAACATATTGAACCACTATTTCTATTAGATGGCTCACAAGTTCATTTTTAAAAACTTAAGGAAGTTCGAGAGGCTGCCTTTGTCATCATTTTTACTTTTCACTCAGAAATCATGTTATTTCAGACCAATGGGATCAATACAGTAGCAGCGCCATAATTAGAAGCACAGAGTGGAGCGCCCCAGTTCCACATTGGCCATATTGAGCCCCTACGCTCAGGGCCACTAGGAAAAGCATGCCAAAGAGGGTGGGGTGGGTTTCTTGGGCAGAAAGAACTCTGACTGGGGCCTCCAGTCCTGTCTGGTTTATATTAGTATTCTTCAGACACATCGCCGTCTTCTGTAAGCCTTATGTGGAAGAGGATGAAAGATGAGAATTTCCATTGTAATTCTGCCTTTGACTAGTGGGATATTATATGCATATTTGGAGAGAGAAGCCAGGATAGACTGATTATGAGGAATTGACTCACAGAGGTATGAAGGCTTAGAAGCACCATGATGTGCCATCTGATTCTGGAGAGCAAGGGAACAACAGGAGCCAAGGATGTAAATCCCAGTCTAAGAACAGAAGTTGACGTGAGATGACCCAGCTCATCAGAGGAGGGAATCCTCCTTCTTCCATCTTGTTATAGTCAAGCCCTCAATTGACTGGACCATCCCCACCCACATGGGGTGAGGGAGGTTCATCAAGTCCACCAACTCAAACACCAATCTCCTCTGGAAGCACATAGAAATACTGTTCAGTCTGGGTAACCCATGGCCTTCAGTTGTCCCATAAGATGAACCATCACAACTGCACATTGTTGATAGAAGTGTAAGATTGTACAATCACTCAGAACATTTGTTCTGCAGTTTGTCATAAGACAGGCTCAGCAACCCTACTCTTAGATATGTTCTCAAGGCATGTGAGGACATGTGAGGACATAAAAAGACTATTGAGTTTTTGATTCATAACACTTCAAACTGTTCAAAACACTGCAAATAGTTCAAAACTGGGAACAATTCCAATTCCATCAAACGGTGAGTGTATCCACAAAGTGTGATACAATCACACAGTCAAACACTGTGTGTGTAACAAAAAGTAACAGTAACAAGAAGGAATAAACGGCACTCCATAGCTGAGATGAACCTCAAAACCATTGCACTGCATGAAAAAAAAAAAAAAAAACAGACCTGGAGCAAACTCTCTGCCCCAAACTGTGTGTCACTCTCTCCCTAAATGACCACCGGAGTGTCTGCAGGTACATTCCCTCAGCCCAGGGCCTGGACCAGAAAGGCTGGAGGTGGAAGGGTCCCAGCACCTGGGCCCAGATACACTATCTCCTCACTCACTGTCACACTCATCCTTCAAGGTCTTGCCTAAAGCATCTCTGCTTCCCACCCTGCCCCCACCCACACCCCCTGTGATGGCTGACAGGCCAAGGGGACACTTCCGGGGGTGGGTGGGGGAAGCAAAACCCCGGAAGCAGAGAGGAGGCAGAAGAACCAGGGAGATAAGTGAGGCGGGGTCATGTAGTCACTGGAATCTGGATGGCAGGAATTCCAGACTCTTGTTCCCAGAGAGTTTGCAACAACGACCAAGCTGCTTTCTTGCTTTGCTCTGTCTTCAGTGAGGGGAGGTGAAGGGCAGGGCTCTGGGTAGGGAAGGTGGCTCCAATCAGCCTTGCAGAATTGGAGGTGCGGGGGTGCCGGGATGGGGGGTGGGGAGGCTGGAGAAAGCCCTCCATCTCAACGCTTCAGGGTCACACGCAAGCTCCTAGAGGCCAGCAGGTGACACCCCGAGGTGTGAGGGCCCCTGGGGGGGGGGGGTCCTCTGTGCGCTTCCCTCCCTCCCCCTCCCTCCTTCCCCCTCCCCTCCTCTCCTCTAGCAGAACAGTTCAAAACTTCGGGATCTCGAACTGGGAAGGAATGTCAAAGAAGGGACAGAGAAAGAAGGACGGGTGTTCCAGAAGGTTCTTTCTTGCTCTCCAAGTCCTGGTCCTGCCCAGAACAAGCTCTGATTCTTGGCAGGGTGGGTGCAGGGGTCATTGGTACCTAGCAGATACGTAGTCTGGAAGGTGCCATGGCGTGAGGAGCCCCAAGAAACGGCCAGCACCCTACTCCTGTGTGTAGGTACATCCCTTTTTCTGTCACTGTGGCCTGAGGGTCTCTGCTGGTGAGAAGCAGGCATCTGCAGCCCCTGCGAACCCCCCCCGCCACCCCCCACCCCGAATCCTGTATAAGGTCAGCACATGTCAGAAGTAGGCAGTCAACACCTTCACCTTGTCATCCGGGGACCCGCTAGGAAGATCCGGGTGGGGGTGGCAGGGAGGGTCGGGTCTGGGCTCTGGGAATTCTTTGTTGAGCCGTCTCAGCAGTGGAGGAGAGGGAGGAGCCTGCAGTGGACAGAGGGGCTCAGACCAACCCGACCGCATTCCCTGCTTCAGCTCCCCTGCGGTTTCTGGAGCTGTGATCCCACAACCCCTCGCCAGGATGTTTCCTTTGGGTCATTCCTACCCACTCAGGGAAGATCGCAACCCTGACCAATCCACTGGGCTATTCCACCACCCCTGATCGCTGCCTTTCCCTCTCAGCAGGATGCTGACTCCCACCGTATCTAGAACTGTGGAAGTGGGGTGACCTCCCAGTGTCCACTTCGATCCCCACCAGAAGGACGTGAAAGCCTTCTGGAAGAAATAAAATAAAATAAAATACCTAGACTCTCTATTCCCATGTATGTGAAGTTCTTGAACAGGCAGCAATAATCTTCAGTGAAGCCTAGATGAGACACGAGGCCTGGGAGGAGCCTTGAGGTCATTCGGCTGTTGGAGATATTGTCTGGGCAGCCAGTAATAGGAGTGTTTGTGTTTTTCTAAACTCATCTCACTGTGCATTTAAAAGGGGCCCATTCATTTGATAGTATGCATATTGTCCCTCAAGAGAGTTTCCCCCTCCCCCCCACCCAGGGAGTTGGATATCAAAGTAAAGAAGCAGAATTTGAAGTAAGTTTTGACGTGATCAAAAAATACTGTGAATGTTCAAGTCCATCATTCCTTTGGGTTCTTTCAGACTCTCAAGGCTTTCCTTCTGTCTTCTTTAAATAAACTTACTTGTGGGGGCAGCAACATTTAATATAAAATTTAAACAATTTCATGTTTAGTTCTGGTAGGTAGTTAAAATAGGGAAAAGGAGTCCAAAATGGCGGGGGCTAAAAAAACGTGGAAGGGAAAAGCCTGCGAAAATAGAACAAAGGAAGGTCCGAGAACTGGAGTGAGGACCTCAGGTAAAACAAAAGCACTCCTGGCTGGCCCAATTTACATAGGACAGACCCAGGGAGAGAAATACCTATAAAAAGAGGAGCCAAGGCGCTCTCTCTCCTCCAAGCGCTGGGGCGCTCTTCTCTTCACGTCTTTGGATTGGCATGCCCTCAGGCCTCGAGGATGGATTTACCTGTTATTATCTAAATAAAATAGAGCTGTAACACGGAGCTGTAACACTGATTTGTCTAAGAGCTGTCGCACGGTCTGTCCAAGACCCGAGAGCTGTGACACGCCCAGGGCTTTAATGTCTGTCACTCCAAATCTTTGTTGTGATGAGACAGAACCGAGGAGAATACACTCGCGTGACAGTTCTACTATTTTCAATTATTTTCACTTTGGTTTACTTGTGTGTATAGAAACAGTGTGTTTCACATTATAGTTCCAAATGCATGATGTTATAGCTTTGTTAGGTTTTGTGAGCTTGCCTGGGTAGAAGGCAACAATCAGAGCAATACTGTCACAGATATTAACTTCATCTAAGGCTCAGGATGTGAAGTTCTGTGTCAGGAACCACTCTCAGGTTAGGGACACTCCGTCTATCAGATTCTCCCCAACAAGGTGCCAGTCCTCTGGCAAGCACTCAGTAGCAATAGATTCAATTTTCCTCCTACATCCAAAATCAGACCTTTAATGAGCTTTTATCATTTTTTACCTTTTTGAATTTCACTTAATTATCCCCATATTTAATCTGACTGAACTATTCAACAAGCAGACAACAAAGAATCTATTCTCAAAAACAAAGAGCCCCGCCATTTCTAGCTCCTGGCCCCTAGTGGGTCAACTCCAGCCAAGATTTGAAAGCATTTGTGGAAAAGCTATGATTCAGTGCGTGCTCACTATATTGTTGTTTTCCTGTTTCGTTCCCAAATGAAACTTGGGACAAGACCACTGTGTTGAAGAAGATGAGTAAAATAAACACACTAATTTGAGATGGGGAAACGGTACCACTTTCTAAACTCTCTGAAACATTTCTTTCCTTTATTTGTACTACTATTTATTACTTGTATCACTATTTATTGCTTGTAGCACTCTTATTTTCACCCACGACTTGCTGAGAGATTCCGTTTTGCCAGACACTGCAGAAAAGCGAAGCAGATGCCTATTTTATTTCTGCTGAAACTGGCCTCCAGTCCACTTCTCCAGTCTGCTCCCTTCTCCCTCCATGAAGCCTCAGTTTCTAGAACGTCCAACCCTTCTCCCTAAATCCACACTTATGGAGTCTCTCCCCTATACAAGGTTCATCATTGTCCTTCTTGCAGTCCACAAAGTGGAAGTACAGGGCTTGGTGAGTGGAGCTCTTGGATTTCAGCTGCCACAAGTCCCTTGTATAGTCAACAATCTGCACATCCGTACAGCCCAGACCTGCGCCCTCAGGGCTCCCATCTAACTCCAGACTTAAGTCTTATCTGCTTTGTAGCCCCCACAGCCTGGCGGTTTCTTCTTCCTCTAAACTACTTTGAGTCAGGTTGCTTACTTATGTGACACTAAAAAACGTTTTAAACTTTGCTTGTATGAGTTTTAAGGCCACTTTTGTACCTGAGAGCTCTGCCTTCCCACATACATGCCCCCCCACGCCCTGCCGTCCCTGTGTCTATGCCCCCACATGCTCCGTTTCCATGTCCACATCCCCATGCCCAGCGTTTCCGCATCCACGCCCCCGACGCCCTGCGTCCCCCGGGCCACGCCCCCGACGCCCTGCGTCCCCTGGGCAACTCCCCACACGCCCTGGGTTCTCACATCCACGCCCCCCGTGCCCCGCGTTCCCACGTCCACACAGCGATTGTCAGCTATCAGCCATCTGTTTCCGGTCAGTCGTTGGGCTTCACTGAGGTGTTTTGGAAGCTTGTCCTCCTTTTTCGTGAATAGCTGTGAATAGCCCCTTTCTGTGCTTCGCCTGTTTGTTTTGTTGCTTCACGAACAAACCTAACTTGGTGATGAATTTGGAAGCGGGCTGAGAAGGAGGGGGTACAGGGGACCTCGGCCGAGGACTTGGCCCCTCACGGGGACCAAGAGGCCTAGCCTGAGCCTTGGGTCTCTCTGCTCCAGGGCCGCCTCCCAGATCCCTACCCGGTACCCTGACCTCCTGTGCTCGTTTTCGTTTTGTGGCAGAAAAGCAGTTTTGGGGTTCGGGTAGGAAGACATCTTCTGGGTGTGTAGCCTAGTTAAAGAGATGTTCCTGTGCCAATTGGTCGGATGGTCCTGACAGAGGCGGAGCTGGAGGCCGCCTGGAGGGGATTGTAGACAACTGGGAAAAGTCCGGCGGCTGAGGGGCTTCCGGGGTGGCTCAAGGGTAAAGAAACCGTCTGCCAGTGAAGGAGAGGCAAGAGACCCAGGTTCGATCCCTGGGTCGGGAAGATCCCCTGGAGAAGGAAACGGCAACTCACTCCAGTATCCTTGCCTGGAGAATCCCCATAGACAGAAGAGCCCGGCGGGCTATAGTCCATGGGGTCGCGAAGAGCCGGACACGACTGAGCCAGCACACCGCTGCTGAGGCACCGGGGCTGGAGGCCCAAAGCACTGGTGTTTGGTCTCCTGTGTTCACAACTATGTCTGATTGTCTTAACTGTTGAGTATTGGCTGCTTGGGTTATTGGTGATAAAAAAAAATGGCCCCAGATACTGGTTCTGTGCAAGAAACAGTTATCCAAAATGGTAATAAACTGAATATGCCCCTCAACTCTGAAGGAGTTAAAGCTTAGTCAGGCAGTCCAAGGCCCTATAAGGCGGAGATGAACATTCTGGCTTATGCTTTCCTTAAGCCTTGTGTACCTATGGATCTTGCCGGAGAACTGGCCTTTCTTTAGGAGCTAGTGATCACACAGCTCAATATCTTACTCATGGAAATGCTTTTCTTAGGCTCTATATTAATAATTATAATTGTAACAAATCTTGCCTAGGAATATCTTTCTCAAGACTTGTACCCATGATTACACAACAGTATATCTTGCCCAGAGACGTTGCTCAGAACCCGTTCTCCCTGGCTAATGTTGTGCCAAAGTTATCTCAGGATGTGTATCTTGGGAAAGGGTCTGGTGGAACTCTTACAGCCTTGAGGTATTCTTTTTATGTATTCTCAGCAGCCAGTTGAGAAGTGTATAATGCCCTGCTTAACTAGTGAGGGTGGATACTCTCCTACCCGCTTCTGATGTCTATGTCATAAGCTTTTTCTGTCGCTTTCACTTTAAATAAAAATCGGCACAAAGCTCTGAGTGACTGAGACCAGACTTTGGTCCCGGTGTTAAACCTTATCCTTCGAAGACCATGAATCTTGGTGGCACCAAACACTTTAAGCCATCAAGTCTAAGAAAATTTTACAAATTAAGAAAATATACTTTAATTTGGGTGAGGTTGTCTAGAGTATGGATGTTTGTAAGTGCGGGGATAAAAGGGCTGATATGGAGAATCTTTTTATATATATATTTTTTCTTTTTTTTTCTTTGTATTTGTGGATAACTGTTGAAACTGAACAGTTGAAATAATACAGAGATCCTGTATGCCCTTTACCCAATTTCCCTCATAATAACACCCGTGAAAATCTGTAGTTAAACATAGTAACTAGCATATTGACCCTGATACAGCCACATGCTATTGCTTCAGTCAGGTCCGACTCTTTGTGACCCCATGGACTGCGGTCTGCCAGGCTCCTCTGTCCGTGGGGATCTCCAGGCAAGAATACTGGAGTGGGTTGCCATGCACTTCTGCAGATCTTCCTGACACAGGGATCGAACCTGTGTCTTTTATGTCTCCTGCATTGGCAGGCAGGTTCTTTACCACTAGCGCTACCATACAGTCACAGAGAGAACATTTCAGTGCCCACAAATACCTTGTTTCTTGCTTGCCTTTTAATTGCTACACTTGCTTTCCTCCTGTTCCTCATGCTACCTCATTCATCCTTATCTCCATTTCTGTAATTTCCGCATTTCACAGATGCTGTTTAAAGGCAATCATAAGGTATGTAACCTTTGGCTTTTTTCACTAAGCATAATTCTTTGGAGATTCATACATATTGAGGGCTTCATTAGTCTTTTCGTTTTCATTGCCAAGTAGTGTATCATTGTATGGATGTATGACAGTTTATTTACCTGGTGAATGGCATCTGCATTGTTTCGTGTTATAATAAGTAAAGCTTCTGTAAGAAAAACAAGATTTGATATTGGGGACTGAGCTTCTTGGTGACTACTTACTGCAAGGACCCTTACATTTCATTGCTGTGACCACTGGAAACAAAGCTTTGCAAGGTTCCCCCTTGTGATTCCCTTATACACACACACACACACACACACACACACCATCCTTTAGATTCCAACACACACACACACACACACACACACCCCATCCTTTAGACTCCAACACACACACACACACACACCATCCTTTAGACTCCAACACACACACACACACACACCATCCTTTAGACTCACACACACACACCACAGACTCCAACACACACACACACACCATCCTTTAGACTCCAACACACACACACACACACACACACAATCATCCTTTAGACTCCAACACACACACATACACACACACACACACACACACCCCCCATCCTTTAGACTCCAACAACCTGGAAATGGATTCTTAAGTTACAGTACAACTTTTCAACCAGATTTATGTTGTAAACGGGAAAGTGAAATGCTTTTTTACAGTCTCCTATGTTATATCAGAATAAACCTGTGCCAAGATGTAAAGTCCCACAGGGAAGGAAAGAAACCTATTTTGCTTGGTCCTAATGAAAAAGAGAACGACTTGCTCTCAGTCAAACCCACCTGGGCACCCAACTGGGCCAGAAAGCTACCCAAACTCAGGTGGAGCAACATCTGTTAAAGCAGGTTCCTCTTGGGGGTGTGAATGTGAGGTGGATGGGATGGATCTGAGTCCACACTTCTGCAACTTTGGATTTATTTGGAAGAACAGTATGTCAGCTTACAGAGATGACCCCAAGGGGATAGAAAACATTTTTTTCAATCTTTTTTTCCTCTTGCAACCTGCAGCCTGACCTGGGCAGTTGTTCAAAGTGTATTAAACACCTTTCTCACTTCAGAAGAACGTAGAATAGTGCAGGATGAAGCTCAAAAGGGGCAGATGGGCTTCTTACAGAAATGCCTGGTGACCCAGCTTAGGCTGCAGCAAGCATAGCTGTGTTAACAGCAGATCCCAGTTGGGATATGAATACTGGGGACAGCCTGAAATGTGAACATTATAGAGATTGCATTCTTGCAGGAATGTGAAGAGGGGCAAAACAAAGAAGGCTTAATGAAGTACAGACAGTAAAACAGAAACCAAATGAGGACCCTTCAGAACTTCTGGGCAGAGTCTGTAAAGCCTACTGGCAGTACAGATACAATGAGGACCCAGAGAATTTTAAATGGTCTCTATGATTCTCATTGGTCAGAACAACTCTGACAAACAGAAGAAGCTGCGAGAAATGGGAGGATTTTTAAGGATGTCGATGTCCCGACTTGTTGGAATGGCCCTAAGTTTGTAATTGCAGGGACCAGTTTCAGGAGAAAAGGAAACCATGGTGGATAAAACAGGCCGTTGTGCTGGTGGCTGCCTGAACCCAGGGAAGAGTAGACCAAATCGAGGCCCCAACGAGGGACTTGGCAAAAGGTAGGAAGCCTCAAACCCCAACTCGAATGGGGCACCCAATAGTGGGACCACACTAATGTGTATACTGCAAGCAGGAGGGACCCTGGAATTGTGTCCAACACTGAGACTCTTAAAGAAAGCAAGCAGGCAGCATATCCAGTGCCTCAGGTAACTGACAATGACAGTGACCAAGGGTGATGCTGCCTAGTCATCACTGTTTCCCACATCGAGCCCTGGGTGACTTGGCAGAGGGAAATCACTACTTGGGAGTCGGGGAACTTGATTTTAAATACCCGGCTTTCTAAACTTTCTTTTGAGACTGTTAGTAGCAAGGGCTGTCAGAGGACCCCAGGGAAAAGCTTTTCTCCAGTCGGGGAAGAGGACTTGATGGCTTTCTCTCTATGCCTGATGGCCTCACTTCCCCTCTGAGATGAGGCTGACTGAACTAAGTGCCAGGGTAGCCTCTGCACCGGGATGCTGAGTGGATGTTAAAGCACCACCAGAGCAGTCCTTCGAGTTGCAGGCTCTACCGCAGCAGTTCTGGGAGAGAAACCCCAGACGGTGAGCCTGGGGGATGGGTGAATGGGAGTACTGGGAAGACGGGAAACGACCACAGCTGTACTGGTCAGGCTCTGCAGGGGGCAGGCATCCAGATTTTATGCAGTGTCCATGAAAAGGAGGAAGCAAAGCTGGGGGTGGACTCCTAACAGCCCTCCTTCGGTATGACCCATATGCTCCTGCTGGTCACTTTGTGATTGGCTGGTCCACAGCTGAGTGTCTGTACTTGACTGAAGAACACTCAAGAGGTTATAGGAATATTTTGCTGCCAGTTCTCTGCTCACGACTTTGTCCAGGGACTCCTGTAGGGTGACCGTTTTGGACTTGAAGGAGGCCTTTTCTGCACGCTCTTGAGTTTTGAATCCCAAGTCTGCTTTTGAGTGGGAAGATGGAGATAAAGCAGTTAGACTACATTACTGCTGGACAGTGCTTCCTTGGGGACTTACACGTTCACGATACTTGAAGAAGTCCTGGCCAGACTCAGGAGACCTTGAACTAAACAGGGAGGCCCTGCTCCAGGACGCGGACAATGCTCTGATCACCAGTGATACAGAGGACACCTGAGACCAGGGTACAGGTTTGACTTCAGACTTCATGGCTGAATGAGGCTGTAAGGTGTCTAGGAAGAAGGCAGATTCTCAGTCCTTATTAAACATTTGGGGTTTTGAACTCAAGGACAGAGAGCTGCCCACTGACTGGGGAGGTGGAGTTCTAACCAGGATTGCAGTTGCCACCAGAAGATACTGTGGGGGTCCTGGGAGTGACCAGGCTCTACCACATCTGGACCCCCAACTTTGGATTCACAGAAAACCCTTCTAGTGATGCTTTTAAAGGAGTAGACAGGGAACCTCTAGGCTGGAATCTTGGAAGATGGACCATCCAGAAAACTGGCTGCATCCCTGCTGGGCCCTCAGGAGAACTGGAATGGGAAAAAGAAACCACGCTGCAGAAGGAGAATCTTGACCAAGGTCGCCCAGACCTTGCTGGTTCCAGCCCCGCCCCTGACATTGGCTGCTCCTAGGGCAGAGCAGCTCTGACAGATCTCCAGCTGCTTTTCAGAAGCTACAAGAGGGGAAAAAAAAAAGCTGAGAGAAAGAAACTGAAGCGAGTGGGTTTGCTGCAGTGGTGCTTTGTTCAAGTCAGATCCTTTGGATGGCAACATAATGACTTGCTAGGTTATGAGAAGGATGTGTTATTTTGGGAGTCCTTTGTTTCTAACCTCCCAGACTTGGTCCTGCTTTGGTAGAAACAGGGAATGATGAGGATTTCTGCTACTTTGGTAGAAGAGGTTAATCTCTCTGGCAATGGTTCTGTCTTCTAAAACCCATTTCTAGACCAGATTGTGGTGACCACTTGGTTGTGCTGGTCAACTTTCTGACCACAGCTAACCTCACTGACTTCAGATGTAACCTATCAATTGGTCTGATCACCTGTTTCCTCCTTCCCCTGGATAAAACCCCTAAACATCCTGAACACTAGCCATGGCTGGCATCCTGTGTGCCCCTTGAGGGCATGTCTTTGCAGTTTCAGTTACCAGCTTTGGGTCTGTGGCTTCCTTGACAGCTGATGCACAGGAAGTATTTGTTTGTTGGGGTCAGTTTTAACATGAAACCAGAAGTAAGAAAATACACTCAGGAGAGTGCTGAGCAGTTTGACTCTTCAAGCCCTTGTTGGGTCTACTCCCCTTACAGCAGAAAGTAGCCAGAGCTGTCCTCACCCTTCTCCCCCAGACTGAGGCACGATCACAAGATGAGGGGGTGAGACTGAACCCATTCTGCCTGCCATCCCTAATCAAGGTTGTGAAGGCCTGCATGTCCTCCAAGCAGTTTGGAGTCTAATCAATAAGCTGTTTACCTGAGTTGTCCTGTAGGAACTTGGAGGTGGCTCTGTGGAGTTTGGGCTGAGCTGGTTGAGATGGCATAGGACCACCAGCGCCTCACCGGGATCTGCATGTGTGCTGGTGACCTTGTGACATGCAGAGGCCTGGAGCCTAGTCATGCCTGTACACAAGGATGGTTAGGCACCTTTTTAATCACGGTGCCCATGGGGCCCTGTCCCATCACTGTCCCATCAATACCCCAGCCCCGTGCCTCCTGGGAGGCAGACCTGAGATTTGTTCTCCAATCTCCTCGCTTGGCTGCCTCATGAATAAGCCCTCTTTGCTGATGCCCTTCGCATCTCAGCGTCTTGGCTGGCTGTGCACCAGGAAGAACACACCTAGTCTACTAACAGTGACAGTACTTCACTTGTGATGTGTTGTCTAGGAGGGAGCCTGCATGCTCCATCCCCAGAAAGCCTCTGATGGGCAACCCGGTGCAGCTGGGCTCAGCATCCTCAGACACCAGGCCTTGCCAATCGGTCCTGAAGACCATGTAGCTCATTATCAGAAGTGGCTAGTCTTCCAGTTGTTCAGAACTTGAAGGCAGGTCTGCCTTCCCTCCTGACTGGAGCACTTCCTGAGTGGGGGTGGAAGGTCAGGGAAGCCCGAGGCAGCAAGAATTCTGTGTCCAGGATCCAGGGGACGTGGACAGGCCTCAGTAGTGCTGTTCCAGACCCAGCTGTACAGAGATGGTGGGATCTGAACTGGAAGGACAAGGGCCAAGTCCTCTGACCACTGTGGGAAATGCCCACAGCATTTGAGGGGCTCAGGGGTGAAGGGTTGTCCTGCAGTGAGAGTGGATGCTCCTCGGGGGACCCTGGGTCAGTGAGCAAATGTCTCTCCCGGGCAGCTGCTGCCCACACAGGGGGTTTCCCATGGACGTAGACACCATCTGCTCTGTGCTCTGCACATGCTGTTTCTTACTAAATAAAGGTTTGTGGCAAGCCTGCATTGAGCAAATATGGTGCCAGTTTCCCAACAGCACTTGCTCACTTTGTCATATTTTAGTTACGTCTTGGGGTATTTCAGACTTTCATTGTTTGATTTGTGATCAGTGATCTTACTGTTCTGACCTGGAAAGCTCGGGTGCCGGTTAGCATTTTTTAGCAGTGAGGTACTACTGTGTGTACACTGTTCAGACAGAAGTCTACACACGTAACAGACTGAAATGTAGTGTCAGCAAGTTTATACTCGCTGGTATCGAGTCACATGACTGTGTGACCAACAAGGTCACACGACTCACATTGTGTGATCAAGTGCTGGTGGTAGACGTGAACCCAAGGTCTCCCCCATGTTTGCCTGTCAGTCGCCTCAGGGGGAGCCTGTGGAGTTCTGCGAGCAGGACTAGGGGTTCAGGCACACTGTGGAGCCCCCTGCACTGTGGAGAACGGACAGTCTGAGCCAGTGTGACAGTGACAAGTGGGCTGGGGCACAGGGGGGTCACCGTCTCTCATGGACCAGACTCTAGTCGGGCTCCTCTGAGCGGCTCCCAGTGAGGTCCTGACTCCTCAGGCTTCGGGGTCTGTCTCTTTATTGTCCAATTTTAGCAAGATTCCCGTTGAGTCAAATTAGCCAGAGCTCCCCAGCCTCAACACTGACCACACTGCTCGTCCACCTTCCCCCATTAATGAGGTCTGATCCCCTGACTGCCCTCAGCATGAATCCTGTACGTCGGTTTAGTGGGGTCTTTCTGTTACAGTCTGAGGGTGTTTCTCCCCAAAACTCAGGTTGAACCCAAATGCCCAGGGTGATGGTGTTGGCCTTGGGGAGAGGAGGGGAGTGATGAGGTCATGAGGGTGGAGGCCCCCATGAACAGGATCAGAGTGCCCCCAGCCCTTCGGCCACTTGTGGACATGGGAGATGGCACCATGTGTGAACTGGGAAGGGGTCTCACCAGACATCAAGTCTGTGGCGCGTTGACGTCTGTCCTCCAGACACTGAGGACTCAGCTCATGGTTCTGTTGTTACAGGAGCCTGACAGACACCCCCACACCTTCTATTTCCTCTCATCGACTTCTTGTTGGTGACCCCACCCTGCTCCTGCCTGTCACCCCCAGAGTGGGAGGTGAGCCTGACCTCACCCCCACGTCAAAGTCCACGGCAAGAATGAATCCCTCTTGTCTGGATCTTCTACTGTCCTGACAAGCATTGGAGGGTAGACAAGAATGGGATTCAAGGATGGAGGGGCAGCTTCCATGCATCCGGTTGGGCAGCATCCTCACGTGTCTGCTGTCCGACCGGTTGCCTCCTGACTTCACAGAGGAGAGTGTGGGGCTGAGATTTGCTGGGCTGTGTCCATGCTTGTCTTGGTTTTCACTTGTAGTAACCATTAAAATATACTAAACCCATTATATTTTGGCATAATACTTCTTGTCTTATGAGAACTGCTTTCTAAAACCAGCTGTTCACTGATCCGTTCCTCTGCTTCAATCTGTTGATGTCCTCTACTGGATTTATTTTAGTTATATTCTTCACCTCTGGTGGGTTTTGAATATTTTCTAACTGTTTAAAACTTCTGTCTTCTTACTCAGTTAATCCATTCTTCTCCTTAGTTCTTCAGTCAGCTTTATGATCATCATCCTCAGGTAGATTCCCTGTCTTCACATCACTTCTAAGAAGAAGAACAACTGATTTCTTCATTTGGAACACATTCCTCTGTCTCCTCATGTTGCCTAAATTACTGCACTTTATGTCTGTGATGTTTGGTTCAGTTTCCTGAACTTGGACAAGTGGCCCGTGTATGAGACACCCTACACGTCCAAGAAGCACAACTCCCCTCTTGTGGCCAGAGCTGCCTGCTCTAGTGTTCCCCCTGAGGGCTGCATTGGTCCTGTGCATAGTATTCACAGGCTGAATATTATGGGCGGTCTGGCAGCCGTGGCTGGCCCTCCCATCCAATTGGTTGCCAGGCCCTGCCTTGCACAGAAGTTGCTAGATTCTGGTTGGAGGCGGAGGTCCTGAGAAAGTGGCTGCAGAATCACAGGGGGCCTCCGGGGCTAGTGCTGGCTCACAGGTGAGATGAGTCGGGGTTCAGGTGGTGACACCAGGTTCTGGGGCTTGTGCTGGCCCACTGGCAGAAAGGGTCTAGCTGAGGGCCCGTGGGTCCAGTGGCTGGTGTCAAGCTGCTGATGGGTGAAGAACAGGCATCCTGAAGCTTGTGTTGGCCTGCTGGTGAGTGGGCTGGGTCCGGTCACAGCTGGCTATGGTTGTCCTGGGGCTGATGTCTGGTCCACTGTTGGTGAGGATGGATTCAAGGCTAGAGCAGGCTTGCTGATGGGCGGGACTTGGTCTGGGGTCTCTGGATACAGGGCCCTGGGTGTCTGTGGTCTAGGGACTGTGCACTGCCTGTGTATGGGGCCAGGTCCTGGGGCCTGTGGTTGGCAGGGCCAGGGCCATCTGTGGGTGGGGGCCAGGGGGTAGAACTTAAAGCAGCCTGTCTGGTGGGTGGGGCTTGTCCCTGCTCAGTTGGTTGCAGAGCCTGAGGATACCAGTCATGGTGCCCACAGGCTGTTGTCTAGGGGCAGGGCTGGGTCCTGAGGCTGACCAGCTAGAGGGAGGATCCCACAGTGGTTCTGGCCGGCATGCATCCACGTGGTACAGTGAGATCCCAAATGGCTACTGCCAGTGGCTGTAAATCCAGGGCAACCAGTCTCCTGAATGTAAGCCCCACTGGCTTTCAAAACCAAATTGTCTAGGGTCTTGTATTCCTGTTATAAGACCCCCATTTTGGGGAGCCCGATGGGGACCCAGACCTCTTGCTCCTTGGGGAGAACCTCTGTAACTGTAACTATTCTCCCATGTGTGGTGACCCTCTCTGGGTTCAGTTCAGTAGCTTAATAGTTCCTGTCTGTCTCTTTGCAACACTATAGACTGCAGCACACCAGTCACTGTCTCCCAGAGTTTGCTTAAACTCATATCTATTGAATGTGTGATGCCATCCAACCATCTCATTCTCTGTTGCCCTCTTCTCCTCCTGCTTTCAATCTTTCCCAGCATCAGGATCTTTTCTAATGAATTAGCCCTTTGTATCAGGTGGCCACAGCAATTGGAATTTCAACTTCAGCATCAGTCCTTCCAATGAATATTTCAGACTGATTTCCTTTAAGATTCACTGGTTTGATCTCCTTGCAGTCCAAGGAACTCTCAAGAGTCTTCTCCAACACCATAGTTCAAAAGCATCAATTCTTCAACGCTCAGCTTTCTTTATGGTCCAACTCTCACACCCATACATGACTACTGGAAAAACCATAGCTTTGACTAGACAGACCTTTGTCAGTAAAATAATGTCTCTGCTTTTTAATATGCTGTCTAGGTTTGTCATAGCTTTTCTTCCGAGGAGCAAGCGTCTGTTAGTACCGTGGCTGCAGTCACCATCTGCAGTGATTTTGGAGCCCAAAAAAATAAAGTCTGTCACTGTTTCCTTGTTTCCCCATCTATTTGCCGTGAAGTGATGGGACTGGATGTCATGATCTTCATTTTTTGAATCTTGAGTTTTAAGCCAGCTTTTTCACTCTCCTCTTTCACTTTCATCAAAGGGTCTTTAGTTCTTCTTCACTTTCTGCCATAAGGGTAGTGTTATCTGCATATCTGAGGTTATTGATATTTCTCCTGGCAGTCTTGATTCCAGCTCGTGCTTCATCCAGCCGAGCATATCACATGATGTACTCTGCATAGAAGTTAAATAAGCAAGGTGACAATATACAGACTTGATGTACTCCTTTCCCAATTTAGAACCAGTCCCTTGTTCCATATTTGGTTCTAACTGTTGCTTCTTGACCTATACAGATTTCTCAGGAGGCAGTTCAGGTGGTCTGGTATTCCCATCTCTTTAAGAAATTTTCCACAGTTTGTTGTGATCCACATGGTCAAAGGCTTTAGCATAGTCAATGAAGCAGAAGTAGATGCTTTTCTGGAATTTTCTTGCTTTTCCTATGATCCAGAACATGTTGGTAATTTGATCTCTGTTTCCTCTGCTTTTTCTAAATGCAGCTTGAATATCTGTAAGTTCTTGGTTCATGTACTGTTGAAACCTAGCTTGGAGAATTTTGAGCATTACTTTGCTAGCGTGTGAGATGAGTGCACTTGTGTGGTAGTTTGAACATTCTTTGGCATTGCCTGTCTTTGGGACTGGAATGAAAATGGACGTTTTGGAAAACGTCCAGTGGCCACTGCTGTTTTTTCCAAACTTGCTGGCATGATGAGTGCAGCACTTTAGCAGCAGCATCTTTTAGGATTAGTAATAGCTCAGCTGGAATTCCATTGCCTCCACTAGTTTTGTTCATAGTGATGCTTCCTAAAAGGCCCACTTGACTTCACACTCTAGGATATCTGGTTGTAGGTGAGTGATCACACCATCGTGGTTATCTGGGTCATGAAGATCTTTTTTGTATAGTTTTTCTGTGTATTCTTGTCACTGCTTCTTAATATCTTCCGCTTCTGTTAGGTTAACACCATTTCTGTCTTTTGTTGTGCTCATCTTTGCATGAAATAGTCCCTTGGTATCTCTATAATTTTCTTGAAGAGATCTCCAGTCTTTCCCATTTTATGGTTTTCCTCTGTTTCTTTGCATTGATCACTTAGGAAGGCTTTTTTATCTCTCCTTGCTGTTCTTTGGGTTAGTGATACCATATAGTATTTGTCTTTGACTTGTTTCTCTAAGCCTAATATTCTCTAGATCCATCCACGTTGCTGCATGGCATTATTTCATTTTATCTTAGTCTTTTTTTCCATTGTGTGTATGTACCACATCTTCTTTACCCATTCTTATGTTAATGGACACTTAGGTGCCTTCCATATCTTGGCTATTGTAAATACTGCAGCTATGGACATTGTGGTGCACATATATTTTCAGATTAGTGTTTGTGGTTTTTTTTGTTTTTTTTTTTTTTTTTTAATGAGCCCAGGAGTAGAAATGCTGAATCATGTGGTAGTTGCATTTTTGGCTTTTTAAGGAACCTCTGTGCTGTTTTACATAGTGGCTACACCATTTTATATTCTTATAAAAAAGAGTACAAAAGTCCCCTATTCTCTACATCTTCCCTAACATTTATTATTTGTACACTTTTTGATGGTGGCCATCCTGACTGATTTGGGATAATACCTCATTGTAGTTTTGATTTGCATTTCTCTGTTAATTACCAGTGCTGAGCATCTCTGCATGTGCCTCTTTGCCATCTGTGTGTCTTCTTTGGAAAAAATGTATATTGGAGTCTTCTGCCCATTTTATGGATTGGATTTTTATTTATTTATTTATTTATTTTGGTATGCAGTTGTACCAAAACTGTTGGTACATTTTAGATATCAACCTCTTGCTGGCTGTGCCATTTGTGAATAGTACTTTCCATTCAGCATTTTTTCCTTGTTGCTGATGGCTTTTGTGCGAAAGCTTTTATGTGTAATTTAGTCTCATTTTTTTATTCGTTTGTTTTGTTTAATTTCTTTTGCATTAAGCAAATGAATCAAGAAGTAGTGCCACCATTTATGTCAGAAATTCCTATGTTCTCTTATATAAGCTCTATGGTTTTATATCTTACATTAGATTTTAAAATAATTTTGAGTTTGGAATGTTCTGTCACCTTACATAGTAGAATAATCTTTCTTTTACATGTGGCCTTTCAGCTTTCCCAGCACCACTTGAAGAGATGGTCTTTTCTCCATTGTATAGTCTTGCCTCCTTTGTAGATTAATTGACTGTAGGTATGCCCATTTATTGCTGGACTCTATACTCTGTGACATTGCTATATGTGTGTTTTCCTACCAGTACAACACTGATTTGATTACTGAGCTTCATAGTATAGACGGAAGTCTGAAGTATCATACTTCCAGCTTTGCTGTCTTTAAGATTGCTTTGGGAATTTGGAGTGTTTTTTAGTTTTCGGTCAGGTTTTGGATTTTTTTCTAGTTCTGTGGATAATATTCTCACAGTTTGATAAGGACTGACATAAATGTATAGATTGATTTAGGTATTATGGCCATTTTAATATTCTTCCAATCCAAGAATGTGGAGTATCTTTCCATTTCTTTTGATTGTCTTCTGTATCTTTTAATGATGTTTTATATCATTTTTAGCACATAGTCTTTTCACTGCCTTGGTTAAGTTTATTCATAGGGTATTTTTCTTACTGTGACTTTAAATGGGATTGGTGGTGATTGTTTGTTGCTGTTGTTGTTTTTAACTTTCCCATTCTGATATTTCATTATTAGTAGATAGGAATGCAACTTCTTCCTGTTTATTAACAAGCTTGCTGAATTCATTAGTTCTAATAGTTTTTAGGTGGAGACTTTAGGGTTCTTGATATAGTGTCATCTGGACATTTGCTTCCAGCTGGATACCGTTTACTTCTTACTGTATCTGATTTGCTCTGGCTAGGGCTTCCAATACTGTGTTGAATAGAGCTGGTGACAGTAGGCATTCTTGTCTTGCTCCTGAATTTAGCAGAAAGGCTTTTAGCTTTTCATCATTGAGTATTATGTTGACTGTGGGTTTGCTTTAGTAACCTTTTTTATGTTGAGACATGTTCCTTCTATACGCACTTTGTTGAGAGGTTTTAGCCTGGATGGATGGTGAATTTTATCAAAAGCTATTCTGCATCTATTGAAATGAAGATTAGGTTTCAGTCTTTCTTTTTGCTAGTATAGTTATCACACTCTGTTTTTGTTTTCATTTTGCATATGTTGAACCGTCCCTGAAACCCTCGAATGAATCCAGTTTGAGAGTGGTAATTGGTCCTTTTTGTGTATTATTGGATTTGGTTTGCTAATATTTTGTTGAGAACTTTTTGCATGTATGTTCGTCAAAGGTGTTGGCCTGTAATTTTTTTATTTTGTAGTGTCTTTGTCTGGTTTTGGTGTCAGGATGATTGTGGCTTCATGGAATGAATTTGGGAGTATTCTCTCTTTAGTTATTTGGAAGAGTTTCAGAAGGATAGATAGAAGTCCTTTGTGTGCCTGGTAGAATTCCCTTGTGAACTAGACTAGGTTAGACTTTTCTTTGCTGGGAGATTTTTTTTTTTTTTTAATTACAGATTCAGAGTCACTTCTAGTCATCAGATCATATTATCCAATTCTGCTTGACTCAGTTTTTGCATTTTTCAATTTTCTAAGTTGTCCAGTTTATTGGTCTATTCAAAGAACATGATTTTTTTCTTTTTTTTTCTTTTGATTTTCATGGTACCTGTTATATATCCTTTCATTTCTCATTTTTTTGGGTTCCTTTCTCTTTTTTGTGAGTCTAGCTGAAAATTTTTATCAGTTTTAACTGTTAAAATACTGCATGGTTTCTTTGATCTTTTATTTTCTCTCTGATCTTTTATTTTCTCTCTGATCTTCATTTCATTCCTCTGTTCATGTTGTACTGTTTTTCTTTTGCTAATTCTTTTAATTGGTATGTTAATTTGTTTTGTTTTTTTTTTCTTGAAGGTCTGTATTGCTGTGAACTTCTCTCTTAGAACTAATTTGGCAGAGTCCAGTAAATTATAGAGAGTTGTGTTTTCATCTTCATTTGTCTGAGGTATTTCAGTTCTTTTTTGATCTCACTGTTGACACATTTATTCTTTTCAGAAGCATGTTTAGTCTCCATGTGTTTATTCTTTTTTCAGTTTTTTTCTTCAGTTGATGTAACAGTCAGAAAAATGCTTGATATAAGTTCTATTCCCTTATATTTGTTGAGGCTTATTTCTTGACCTAGTAGATGATCTATCCTGGAAAATATTCTGTGTGCACTTCAAAAAATTTGAAATTCTGCTTTGTTAGATGATATGACCTATGGATATCAAGTAAGTCCAACTGATCTATTGTGTCATTTAAGACTATGATTGACTTATTAATTTTTTTTTATTGTCTTGTCTGTTCATTTTTTTTATGTCACTGGGCTGTTGCTGCTGCTGCTAAGTCACTTCAGTTGTGTCCAACTCTGTGCAACCCCATAGACGGCAACCCACCAGGCTCCCTTGTCCCTGGGATTCTCCAGGCAAGAACACTGGGGTGGGTTGCCATTTCCTTCTCCAACTGGGCTTCTGTGCTAATTCATCATCAAGCTTGAGGGTAAAGGGCCTCATGTGATACACAAGAGACAGTAGCTGTGACACAGTGACTTTTACATAATGTAGGCTCTGAAGTAATTCATACATGTGTCCCCCCTTTACAAAGGATACTCAACCTATAAATACAGTGTTAAATTTACTACTGTTTTTCAGATCAAAATGAGACAGAGTTTGTTCATTGAAGTTCAAGTCTGTATTTTTCAATTTTAACTGTAAATGGGAAACTCCAAAGAATGACAAATTTTTAAAAGAATTAACCATTAATGTCTGGGGCTTCCCAGGTGGTGCTGGTGGTAAAGAACCCACCTGCTATTGCAGGAGACATAAGGTACATGGATTCAATCCTGGGTCAGGAAGATCCCCTGGAGGAGAGCATGGCAATACACTCCAGTGTTCTTGCCTAGAGAATCCCCATGAACAGAGGAGCCTAGCAGGCTACAGTCCATGGGGTTGCAAAGAGTTGGACACAACTGAGGCAAGTTAGCATTAATGTCTAACTAGGAGAAATAATATTTATATTATGATAAAGGAAAAGGTTATGATTAATCCTTATTGTTTTCTTCCTTTTCATGTGTATCAAGTATCATCCAGACTTGAAAGGAGAGGGTTGAGAGGGTTTACTTTTCAAGGTGACATACATGGAAAAGACTGGGAAATTCAAGCTGGAAAGGCATAGTATGCTGTACTTACATGATTTTGCAAAGCAAATATCAGGTTGGTCTGCAGATGACTGAGCTGAGCGTGATGGAAAGGACGTGACATGAAAGAAACAGAAACAAAAATATAAGAGAGACTCATGTATTTTACAACTGGCTGAAAAAAAATCCCCTTCACTGGCAAGCAAAACAGAAAATATCAGCTGGCATAATGCAATAAATATGCCAGACACAGAATTAATATCCTTAATCTACAAAGAGATATTGTGAAAAACAGGGAAAAAAGCAAAGTGGAAACTCAAATAACCTACATTACCCTAAGAATATCTTTAATTATAAGTAATTAAAAATGGGCCAATAAATTATGAAACGATCTGAACTTGAAAAATATGTATTATGACAACAAAGATCATTTTAAGCTATGAGAATATTGAAGTTTCTTAAAAATGATTTGGGGTGGATTAGAAAAAGACACCTGAGTGTTCATTTTTGGTGAGTGTGTGAGTAGATGTGCACAATTTGACAATATTCTTTTATCAACAATTGTACCTCAAAAATGTTTAACCAGACACGTGTGATCATTATTTTTTGCATATTCAGGTATGTGTATAGCAGGACTGTTTTCAACAGTTGAAATTAGAATTAACCTGGGTATCTTACACATCTATCATAAATGAATTGCTTCTTATATCAATCTTATACACTGTGTTACATTAAATAGAAGACAGTTAATTCAGTATATGTCATTAGAGAACAAAGATTACATAATGATGTAGAAAGGTCTTCATGACTTATATATGAGAAAGAAGTTTGTTCTAGATAGAAGAGACAAATATGTCTGCCCGCCTTCTTTATGTCTTTCTCAAGTACTAGACAAGAGCAATGTTTGGGGAAAAAATACTAGGTATGATGTTTACCTCATCCACTTGCTAGTTTTGTGATCCAGGAGGAATCAAAACATTCCTGAGCCTATTTTTTCATCTGAAATTTCAGGAGAGAGTTCCTGGTTGCTGTGAAGATGGAGAGTCAATGTGAGGGTTTGCTTTATGCTGAAGCTCTTCTCACATATGTCTTTACTCGTGTTGGCTCTAACACAGATGAGAAGAGGCATTTCTCATGGAGGTGAGATAATGAGCACCACATTTCGTAACAAGACGACCATCACGTTTCTCCTGAATGGTATTGGCTACTTCCTACTTTACTTACAGAATGCTACTAACATATTAAGTGTACACAGAGGAGCACTGTTATGTACAATTTGACACTGAGCAGCCTTTCATGAATGTGATACTTGGTGATGGTTGTCACTGATATACTCAGTTCATAATATCCTGAGGGATCCCAAAGGAAATATACACCAACCTGTATAATAATCGCACTTGAAAAACAAAAAACTTGACCAAAAAGGATAATTAATCATAAAATATTCTAAAGCCACCTTTCCAAACTAAGACCTTTTACATAGAAGAGTTTTAAATTACAATGTCAGCCATGGCTGAGATGGTGCTTTCAATGGGGTTATATTATTTTGAGATAATGAAAACAGGCCAGGTCTAATGTTGGTTAAGTTTTCTCTTGCTCTCAGCCAAATCCTGTGGTTATCTGCCCTCCTTTCTCCGAGGCACAGACTCTAATAATTCTGTCTAAGGACACTCCAGCCAGCCTTGCACTGTACTCTCTGGATGTCAGAGTTTACTGATCCAGTCAGCCTGACCGGATCCATCACTTTGCTGTTGAGAATTTTCTTTGCACTGCCCCATTTCTTTTTAATCTAACAAAATAACAGCTTGCTTTAACAAGTAGTCTTTCTTCTCATGTGATAATGAGCTTACTGTCAGGGAAAACAATCTGCCTCACAAAATAATTTGAGTCACAAGCAAGTCTCCCATTCAGCTAAGGAGAAAAGGCTATGTGTAAGTAATGCCTCAACAACAGCCGTTCATTTCTGAGTCATGGCTACACTCTGTTTTTATGGATATAAATAAACAACCTCTTAATTGTCTCCAGTCAGTAAATAAACTGTAAAAAACAAACAAAAAAAAAAAAGGTCAGTAGATAAATAGAAACTTTGTACTCCAGGTTCCCAGGCTGAAAGAGGGAAAATTTCCTATTTCAGGCCGGCAACTCTGCAGGCTGAAAGGTGAACATTGGTTCATTTCACATTATACTATTCCTGAAAACTGTACTTCTTCCAGGAAAATTTATGTACATATTCTCATCTAAGTCAAGGTTGTCAGAAACACGGAGAAAACTGCCACAGGAAATCACATTTAAGTTCCATCTAAAATAAGACACAAATGGACTTATCTATGAAACAGGAAGAGATTCACAAATCCAGAAACTAACAGATGCCTGTGGGGATTTGGTTGTGGGTGTTGAGAGGTTGAAGTAGAAGTGAAGAAATGAAAATCACTGTGTATAATGTAAGAAAAATAATAGTATACTGTATGCAGCAGAGAGAAATACAGCCATGATTTTGCAATATCTTTAAATGGTATATATTCCATGAAAATACTGAATCACTCTGTTGTATCCCAAAGCAAATAGAGTCATGTGAATCAACTTGTAGCTCAACTGAAAAAGAAAGAGTGGGTGGATGGCTACAAACACAAGACATGATCAAGAAGGAAGGTTCACAAAATAAAAACGGGAAAAGTTTAGGAATAGAAACTCCCACCAAGAAATTAATTTGGATGGGATTACTCAAACTCTCCATTGGTTCATCCACTAGAAAGCACAATATGAAGGACCTTCAGAAAACGAAACGTGGAAAGGCCGGAGGAAGCAGCAATCACGTGCCTGGGCATAGAGTCGGGGAAAAGAGACATTTTTGAAGAAAAGGGTACCCATGCCGTCCCTGCCGGACCAGTTTCCAAACAAAGGACACTGCTGCGACCTAAGTGCACAGGAACACAGAAATGAATAAAGAAAATGGGTTCTATATATACAATGGTAAATGAATCAGCCATAAGGAAGAGTGAAGCAATGCCGTGTTCAGGCACAGGCAAGAAGGTAGAGATGATCACAGCCAGTGAAGTAAGAGAGATAGGGAGCAACAAATAGAAATATGATGTCACTTGTAGGTGGAATCTAATAATGGTTACACAGTTCCTGGAGCCAAGATAAACAGTTCACAGACTTAGAGGAAACTTGTCTCCCTTACTGTTAGCAGAGGAGAAAGGTGTTGGGCACTTAGAAATAAGGTTCTTGTGTAACATGTGTACACTACTATTTAGAAAATAAGCTCCAAGGACTTACTGGGTAACACGAGGACTGATACTCCACTTTCTGTCATAATCTATACAGGAACAGTTCCTGAAATCCAGCATATACACATCAGTGTGTGAAGCAATCAAGTGACTATGAATTTTTAAAAAATACCCACTGCCTTGTAATTCACCTATATACTCAAGTGCAAATAACTGGGTGAACACAGTAAATATAGAAACATATGCTGACTCTATTCCCCTCATCCCATGGTTACTTTGGCTGCTATCATATCTCTGGAGACCGGGCGGGCTTGGGTCCCAAGGCTGGATTGTTTTTGGGCTCAGGGTCCTGGGAGGATGTGGCAGGCAGTGTGACCTCACGATGTTCCTTGGGTGCCTCTTGCCTTCTGCAGGAGCCTTCAGTCTCTACGTACAGGCAAAGTATATGAAGAGATTTGAATTAACGTAGACACACATACGTGTATGCAATAGATGATCCAAAACGACCTACTGAATAGCAGGTGGAAGTTTATTGAACAATGTCATCACCTAGATGGGAACAAGAACTTGAAAGAGAATAGCTAAATGTTCATCCATGAATGTATCAACTTCCTGTACATCTGAAGCCCATATAAAATCAGAAATCACTTCTAATCCAATACAAAATCACTCTGAAATGACAGGGCAGAGGTTGGGGGGTTGGCGGCGGGTAGGGGAAACTTGTGGGGCTGGGTAATGTTGCCGCCTTGTGGCCATTCTCTGTAACAACAGCTTGAAAAGCTGTGCTGATGGGCATTGAGTATTCTCAAGGCCAAAGGGTCTGGAAGTCAAAAACTGCTGATCTGAATAAACGTCCTAGGGTGTGAAGTAGTCCTTGGACCTAGAAAAGAAAACAATGGTCTCAAAGGCCCTTGCTGAATCATCTAACTTTGGAGAAAACAAAACTGAACTTTAAGTCCCGCCCTGATGCTCCCAGCCTGTCGCATCTACCTAGGACTTACCATCCGCTGCCCAGAAACCTCCAACCCCCTACATCTGCCTGGGACTTATCACCCCCTGCCCAGGGGACTTATCACCTCTGCCCAAAACCTCCCACCCCCTGTTCACCTACAAATGCCATCTCAACTAAAGATTACCCAAAACATCCCGCCTGACTAACGCTTCCCTTATCGCTTCCACAAACCTCCTTTTAAATATGAAGCCTCCCTGATCCCTCTCGAGCTCAGCCTGGTTGTTAGGCCGACTGTGGCCCCTCCTTGCCTGAATAAAGGTAACATACCTCTATTGAGGTCGTCTCTCCTCCTTTTCTGCCTCACCCGGAAGTATACCTTACGGGGTGGTTATCAGAAAAGAATTTAAAACAGGGCCAAGTTACAGGAAGCTGCGTTAAGAGGTAACATGAACTCACCCTTGAAAAGAAAGCACAGAAAAAGAGGTCAATTTCACTAAATAAGAGAAATGCAAATCGAAGGAAGGAATCATCTCACAGCCCTGAGAATGGCCATTGTCAGAAACTTGACAAACACTAAAGAATGGAGAAGGTGTGGACAAAAGGGAATATTCGTCCCCTGATGCTGGCAATAGACATTGGTAACAGACACTATGAAGGATCTTGGGAGGCTAACTAAAACAAAGAAAACAAGAATGAGGTTAGAAGACTCTCTAACACCATACACGAAATGAACTTTAAATCATAAATATCTAAAGGTTAGGAGAGATTCTATGAAACTCTTAAGGAAAACATAGGCAGGACACATGAGGATATAAACCACAAGGTCTTTTTGGGTTTGGTTGATTTCATTGCAAGGTCTTTTGGAATCCATCTCCGAGAGCAATGAGAAATAAAACAAAACCAGGAAAATGCGACCTACTTCGATTTCAAAGCAGGTGTCCCAAAGTGGAAACCTTTAGGAATGAAGAAGGCAACCTGGAATGCAAAGAAATATTTGCAAACCAAGATACCCACAAGCATTTCATCTCCAAAAACAACAAAAAGCTCACAATGTCATAATATTTCAGTAAAGTGGGTTCCGTAAAGTATTGCTCCCTTCTGTTGTTTAGTTCAGTTCAGTCGCTCCGTCTTCTCTGACTCTTTGTGACCTCATGGACCACACACGCACTGCTTCCCTATCCATCACCATCTCCCGGAGCTTGCTCAAACTCACGTACATTGAGTCGGTGATGCCATCCAACCGTCTCATGCTCTGTCGTCCCCTTCTCCTCTTCCCTTCAATTTTCCCAAGCATCAGGGTCTTTTCAAATGAGTCAGCTCTTAACATCAGGTGGCCAAAGTATTGGAGAGTCAGCATCAGTCCTTCCAATGAACATTCAGGGTTGATTGCCTTTAGGATTAATTGGTTTGATTTCCTTGCAGTTCAAGGGACTCTCAAGAGTCTTCTCCAACACCACACACAGTTCAAAAGCATCACTTCTTCGGTGTTCAGCTCTCTTTATGGTCCAACTCTCACATCCATACATGACTGCTGGAAAAACCACAGCTTTTACTAGACGGGCCATTATCAGCAAAGTTTCTGCTTTATAATATGCTGTCTAGGTGGGTCATAGCTTTTCTTCCAATAAGCAAGCATCTTTTAATTTCATGGCTGCAATCACCATCCACAATGATTTGGAAGCCCAAGAAAATAAAGTCTCTCACTGTTTCCATTGTTTCCTAATGTATTTTCCATGAAGAAATGGGACTGGATACCATGATCTTCGTTTTTTGAATGTTGAATTTTAAGCCACCTTTTTCACTCTCCTCTTTCACTTTCATTAAGAGACTCTTTAGTTCCTGTTTGCTTTTTACCATAAGGGTGGTGTCATCTACATGTTTGAGGTTATAGATATTTTTCCCAGCAATATTGATTCCAGCTTGTGCTTCATCCAGCCTGGCATTTTGCATTATGTACTCTGCCTAGAAGTTAAATAAGCAGGGTGACAATATACAATCTTGATGTACTCCTTTCCCAATTTGGAACCAGTCTATTGTTCCATGTCTGGTTTTAATGGTTGCTTCTTGATCTGCATACAGATTTCTCTGGAGCCAGGTAAGGTGGTATGGTATTCCCATCTCTTTAAGAATTTTCCAGTTTGTTGTGATTCCCTCAGTCAAAGGTTTTGGTGTGGGCAATAAAGCAGATGTTTTTCTGGAACTCTCTTGCTTTTTCGATGATCCAGCAGATGTTGGCAATTTGCTCTCTGGTTCCTCTGCCTTTTCTAAATCCAGCTTGAACATCTGGAAGCTCTTGATTCATGTACTGTTGATTTAGGTCATACCTGAATGGTCTAGTGGTTTTCCCTACTTTCTTCAATTAATGTCTGAATTTGGCAATAAAGAATTTAAGTCTGAATTTGGCAATAAGGAGTTCATGATCTGAGCCACAGTCAGCTCCCAGTCTTGTTTTTGCTGACTGTATAGAACTTCTCCATCTTTGGCTGCAAAGAATATAATCAATCTGATTTCGATGTTGACCATCTGGTGATGTCCATGTATAGAATCATCTCTTGTGCTGTTGGAAGAGGGTGCTTGCTATGACCAGTGCGTTCTCTTGGCAAAGCTCTGTCAGCCTTTGCCCTTCTTCATCTTGTTCTCCAAGGCCAAACTTGCCTGTTACTACAAGTATCTTCACTTCCTACTTTTGCATTCCAGCCCCCTATAATAAAAAGGGCATTGTTTTGTGGTGTTAGTTCTAGAAGGTCTTGTAGGTCATCACAGAACTGCTCAAGTTCAGCTTCTTCGGCATTAGTGGTTGGAGTGTAGACTTGGATTACTGTGATATTGAACGGTTTGCCTTGGAAATGAACAGAGATCATTCTGTCATTTTTGAGATTGCACCCAGGTGCTGCATTTGGAACTTTTTTGTTGACTATGATGGCTACTCCATTTTTTCTAAGATATTCTTGCCCACAGAGGTAGATGTAATGGTCATCTGAATTAAATTAGCTCATTCCAGTCCATTTTAGTTCACTGATTCCTATAATGTCGATGTTCACTCTTGCCTTCTCCTGTTCGACCACTTCCAATTTATCTTGATTCATGGACCTAACATTCCAGGTTCCTATACAATATTGTTCTTTACAGATAGGACTTTACTTCCATCACCAGTCACATCTGCAACTGCGTGTTGTTTTCGCCATGCTCTTAGTTTTTGGTTTTTTTTTAATAATTAGTTTTAAGCCAGCTCTTTCACTCTCCTCCTTCAGCCTCATCAAGAGGTTCTTTAGTTCCTCTTCACTTTCTGCCATTAGAGTGGTGTCATCCACATATCTGAGGTTGTTGATGTTTCTCCCGTCTATCTTGATTCTAGCTTGTAACTCATCCAGCCTGGCATTTTTTTTTTTTTTCCAGGGGAAAGCGCGAACGCAGTCCCCCACTACCACAAATTATGCAGTCGAGTTTCCCACATTTGGGGAAATCGCAAGGGTCAGCACATCCGGAGTGCAATGGATAAGCCTCGCCCTGGGAAAACCACCTTCGTGATCATGGTATCTCCCCTGCCACAGCCTGGCATTTTTAATGATGTGCTTAGAGTATAGATTAAACCAACAGGGTGACAGCAGACAGCCCCGCTGTATTCCTTTCTCAATCGTGAACCAATCAGTTTTTCCATACAGGTTTCTAACTGTTGCTTCTGGACCCACATACAGGTTTCTCAGGAGACATTCAAGATGGTCTGGTACTCCCATCTCTTTAAGAGCTTTCCACAGTTTATTATGGTCCACACAGTCAAAGGCTTTGATATAGTTGATGAAACAGAGGTAAATGTTTTTCTGGAATTCCCTGGCTTTCTCTATAATCCAGTGAATGTTGGCAATTTGATCTCTGGTTCCTCTTCCTTGTCTAAGTCCAGCTTGGACATCTGGAAGTTCTTGGTTCACATAATGCTGAAGCCTAGCATGCAAGATTTTAAGCATGATTATCCTAGCATGAGAGATGAGTGCAATTATCTGATGGTTAGCACATTCTTTAGTATTACTCTTCTTGGGAATTGGGATGAGGATTGATCTTTTCCAGTCCTGTGGCCATTGCTGGGTCTTCCAGATTTGCTGACGTATTGAATGCAACACCTTGATGGCATCATTCTTTAGGGTTTTTAATAGTTCTACTGGAATTCCATCACATCCACTTGGTTTATTAACAGCATGTGCTTCCTAAGGACCACTTGACCTCACTCTCCAGAATGTCTGGCTCTGTGTGGCTGACCATACCATGCTGTTCATTTGGATCTTTTATATGCAGTTCTTCTGTGTATTCTTTCCATCTATTCTTAATCTCTTCTGTGTCTACTAGGTCTCTACCATTTATGTCCTTTATTGTGCCCATCTTTGGGCAAAATGTTCCCTTGATATCTCCGATTTTCCAGAAGTGGTCTTTCCACCTCTGTTGTTTTCTTCTAGTTTTATACACTGTTCATTGAAGAAGGCCTTCTTGTCTCTCTGTGCTGTTCTTTGGAAATCTGTGTTTAGTTGCATATACCTTTCCTTTTCTCCCTTGCTTTCACTTCTCTTCCATCTTTAGCTATTTGTAAGTCCTCCTCAGATAACTACTTTGCCTTCTTGCTTTTCTTTTGCTTTGGGATGGTTTTGTTTGCTGCCTCCTACTGTACAATGTTATGGACCTCCATCCATAGTTCTTCAGATGAACTGTTAACTAGGTCTAATCCTTTGAATCTATTTGGTACTTCTACTGCATATTCACAGGGGATTTGATTTAAGTCAGACATGGATGGCCTAGTGGTTTTCTCCACTTTGTTTAGTTTAAGCCTGAATTTTGATATGAGAAGCTGATGATTTCAGTCACAGTCAACTCCAGGTCTTGTTTTTCCTGACTGTGTACTGATTCTCCATCTTCAGCTACAAAGAATGCAATCAGTTTGATTTGGGTATTGGCCGTTTGGTGATGTTGCATGTGTCTGGTGTTAGAAGAAAAGTATGATGCTGTAAAGAACAATATTGCCTAGGGACCTGGAATGTTAGGTCCATGAATCAAGGTAAACTGTGTCAACTACAAACTGGCACTTACCAAGAGCATTGCCAACAAGTGAACAACAAAGGCCTTTGCCATCTGCCTCTATGGAGACTGAACCCCATGCTGCTATAGCTGCTGACCTCCAACAAGCCCAGAGGGAGCTCAGGGTGGAGTGAGGCACTCTTGCTCCAGGGAGTCTGGTGGGACAGGCCTTTAGACAGTTGGATGTTTTTAAGAACAGATTTTATGATCTCCATCCTTGCATCTCCTCATATCTAGAGAAGCACTAAATCCCTTCATGGTGACATCAGGTCCTCATGACTAACAAAAAATCTTTTGTAAAATGTGTGTTTCACAGTATTGAACTCCCCCTTCACCAAAACCTTATATATTGACCTTCCCCCACTGCCACTTTGGAGCAGTCTCTCAAAGCTATCTGAGATGCTGCCTCCCAGTCTGCAGTCTTCATTTTGCCCCCAAATAAAACTTAACTCACAACTCTCAAGTTGTACATCTTTTTTAATCAACAACTGGAAGTGATCAAACAGGAGATGGCAAGAGTGAAAATTGACATTTTAGGAATCAGTGAACTAAAATCGACCAGAATGGGTGAATTTAATTCAGAAGACGATTATGCCTACTACTGTAGGCAAGAATCCCTTAGAAGAAATGGAGTTGCCCTCATAGTCAACAAGAGTCTGAAATGCCACATTACCTGGCTCCTGAGAAACCTGTATGCAGGTCAAGAAGCAACAGTTATAACTGGACATGGAAAAACGGACTGGTTCCAAACTGGGAAAGGAGTATGTCAAGGCTGTATATTGTCACCCTGCTTATTTAACTTATATGCAGAGTACATCATGCGAAATGCCAGGCTGGATGAAGCACAAGCTGGAATCAAGATTGCTGGGAGAAATATCAATAACTTTAGATATGCAGATGACACCACCCTTATGGCAGAAAACAAAGAGGAACTAAAGAGCCTCTTGATGAAAGTGAAAGAGGATAGTGAAAATGTTGGCTTAAAACTCAACGCACAGAGTTGGACACGCCTGAAGCAACTTAGCAGCAGCAGCAGTAACATTCAGAACACTAAGATCATGGCATCCGGTCCCGTCACTTCATGGCAAATAGATGGGGAAACAATAGAAACAGTGAGAGAATTTATTTTCTTGGGCTCCCAAATCACTGCAGATGGTGACTGCAGCCATGAAATTAAAAGATGCTTGCTTCTTGGAAGAAAAGCTATGACCAACCTAGATAGCATATTAAAAAACAGAGACATTACTTTGCCAATGAAGGTCTGTCTAGTCAAAACTATGGTTTTTCCAGCAGTCATGTATGGATGTGAGAGTTGGACCATAAAGAAAGCTGAGTGCTGAAGAATTGATGCTTTTGAACTGTGTGTGGTGTTAGAGAAGATTCTTGAGAGTCCCTTGGCCTGCAAGGAGATCAAACCAGTCAATCCTAAAGGTAAGTGGTCCTGAATATTCATTGAAAGGACTGATGCTGAAGCTGAATCTCCAATACTTAGGCCACCTGATGTGAAGAATGGACTCATTGGAAAAGACTCTGATGCCAGGAGAGACTGAAGGCAGGAGGGGGACGACAGAGGATGAGAGGGTTGGATGGCACCACCAACCAGATGGACAAGAATTTGACCAAGCTGCAGGAGTTGGTGATGGACAGGGAAGCCTGGTGTGCTGCAATCCATGGGGTCACAAAGAGTCAGACACGACTGAGTGACTGAGCAACTGAACTGAACTGAACTGAACTGAGGGTGAGCTTGCTCCATGAGAACTCATTCCCAATAAATCAGTTCAGGGTGGAGTCCAACAACACCTCCCCTCTGCAAATGGGTACCCAAACCAAATTGTCTTGTCCTGTAAATCAAAGCCCAGATTGAGGAGGAAAAAATGTTTCTGATGTGCACACCGGAGCGACTTACCCTCCAGAATCGAGCCCATAGGCTCTTAACCCAGGACTCACAAAACAAATGAACCGGCTGAATTGTCTATGGAATTGGGTAGACTTACCTTACAAATCGAGTCTGACTCTAGAAGTTTGTCTGATCTTTGTCTCAACTGCCAAGCGCTGGGGGCAGCTGGCGCTTCTTCAGGGGATCTTGAAGGAAAGAACATTAGGACAACAAATGGTCCCAGCAGCTTCTAGGGTCTTGCCCCAATATTCCCTGATCAGGGCCATCTAGCCACAAGTAACAAGGCTTCTGGCAGGCTAAGCCAAATTTTTACCGAGTCCAAGCTCACTCTGATCGCTGCACGACAGGCCAATGAATTCGTTGAGAGATGACGTGTTGAGGCAGGAAGAGACTTTAATTAGGGAGCCAATTGACTGAGAAGAAGGCAGGCTAGTGCCCCAAAATAACCATCTTGTCAGGGCCTGGTTGCCAGGTCCTTTAGTGGGTCAGAGATGGCAGGGAGGTGAGGTAATAAGGAAAAAAGACTATTCAGTCTGCAAATGTCCCCTAGAATGGCAAGCCTCAGGCAGGGGGATGTGTTAGTTTCACTTCCTCCAGTCCTTCACGGAGGGTTGCAGGCTGCAGGCCATTCTCTACGCTTTTAGTAACAAAAAGGGTTAAAGTCGCAGATGCAGTGTGAATTTAAAATTAACCCTTCCTGGTTACACTTCCAATAGCAAAGACGCACAACCAGAAAAATCTCCAATGAGAGGTTAAAGCGGGAACAAGACACGGTACATATATACAGTAGACTATTTCTCACTCATTAAAAACAGCTACTGAAATTAGGGAATTAAGATACTGTGAGCCACAGGGACGGACCTTGAAGGATCATAGGCAAAGGGAAGTCAGTCATGCAGAGGAAGACTATGGTATAGGATGTACCTTCCCAGCAGAATAAAATTAAACACACAAGGCCAAAAATTTACAATCCAAAAAGAGACTCAGAGAATTAAAAGGTAAACAAAGGATTCCAGGGGAATAAAATATGTGAATGGCCTTGAATGAAATGTGTAGACACATTTCTGTCTACCCTCATAGACAAGAATGTGAATCTGTAATAGATAATCCACAAGGAATATTCTTTTCTCTCCTTCCATCCTTCCTTCCTTGCACAGATACACAGAAATCTGTAACTCTAAGAGATAATCCACAATAATTATCTCCTAAGTTTTTTCTATCAGTTCAGTTCAGTCTCTCAGTCGTGTCTGACCTTTGTGACCCAATGCGATGCAGCCACGCCAGGCCCCTGTCTCTCACTCATCCTCGATTTAACTCAAATTCTCGCTCCATCTTGAGTTGGTGATGCAATCCAACCATCTAATCCTCATGTCGTATTTCCCTCCAGCCGTTCAATCTTGTCCCAGCTTAGGGTCTTATTTCAATGAGTGCTCAAGTACTACTGGTACAATAGCATTCATCTCACAAGCTAGTAAGTAATGCTCAAAAGTTCTCCAGCCAGCTCATCATATAATGAACTGTCGTCCAGAGGTTCATAGTGGATTTAGAAAAGGGCAGAGGACCAGAGATCAAATTGCCAACATTTGCTGGATCATTGAAAAAGCAAGAGAGTTCCAAGACAAACCTACATTCTGCTTTAATTGACTATAGCAATGCCTGTTGACTGTGGGATCACAACAAACTGCGGAAAATTTGAAAGAGATGGACATACCAAGACACCTGAACCTGCCTCTATGAGAAATCTGTGTGCAGATCAGTTGAAAGGGCAACAGTTAGGGAACTGGACATGGACGAACAGACTGGTTCCAAATAGGGTAAAAGGAGTATGTCAATGGTGTATATTGTCCCCATGGTCTGCTTATTTAACCTTATACAGAGTAAATTATGAGAAAACGCGTGGGCTGGAAGAAGCACAAGCGGGAATTCAAGATTGCTAGGGAGAAATAATCAATGAACTCGACTTACGCAGATGACACCACTCTTATAGCAGAAAGCAAAGAAGAACTAAAGAGTTTCTTGATGAAAATGAAAGAGAAGAGTGAAAAAGTTGGCTTAAAGCTCAACATTCAGAAAACTAAGATCATGGCATCCAGTCCCATTACTTCATTGCAAATAGATGGGGAAACAGTGGAAACAGTGGCTGACTTTATTTTTTTGGGCTCCAAAATCACTGCAGATGGTGACTGCAGCCATGAAATTAAGAGACGCTTACTACTTGGAAGAAAAGTTATGACCAACCTAGACAGCACATTAAAAAACAGAGACATTACTTTGCCAGGAAAGGTCCATCTAGTCAAGGCTATGGTTTTTCCAGAAGTCATGTATGGATGTGAGAGTTGGACTATAAAGAAAGCTGAGTGCTGAAGAACTGATGCTTTTGAACTGTGGTGTTGGAGAAGACTCTTGAGAGTCCCTTGGACTGCAAGGAGATCCAACCAGTCCATCCTAAAGGAAATCAGTCCTGAATATTCACTGGAAGGACTGATGTTGAAGCTGAAACTCCAATACTTTGGCCACCTGATGCAAAGAACTGACTCATTTGAAAAGATTTTCTATATATACACAGAAAAGTATAACTGAGATAGATAATTCAGAAGGACCTGATGTTCAGCACTCTTCTTATCCTTCTATGGCCAAAAAAAAAAAAAAGAGAGATAAGCCATGCCATAAATACTTATGCCTGAATCAGGAGGCTGTATGCTGACAACAACCACAAGATTTCCAATTCAGTGTACTGCACTGCAGCACCAAGATGGTAGGAAAAGAAGAGAAAAGCAGTGTCTTCTCTCTTATCTCTGACCTCCCTGGCTTGGGATGCTCTCACGTCCCTGGAGCCTGGACAGGCTTGGGTCCCACAGCTAAACTGGAGGTGATTGACACAACCTGGCAGGGTGCCTTTGGTTGACCCTTTTAAAGGTCTACTGTTTGCTACGTTCTGGCTGGGACCAGAGTCCTGCATGGCATCAAGGCCTCAAGGGACTTGAAAGCACATTTCAGCTAGCCTCGACCTCTCCTAATGCTGGGCATCCTAACTCAAGCCTCGTTCCTAAGAGTGCAGCCTCCTAGCATTAGCACCTAAGCACCATCAGCAGCATACTATGGTCTGGAGAGATTAGCCAGGGCAGGCTGTGTGATGCTTTAGGGGAAAGATTACTGAGACTCAAGCCCTTTCAGGTTAGCTCATGCACACTCATCCCCATTTCAGTGCCAAGAAGCAAACTTTCCCTAAGGTTTTGGTTACCCCAGGAACCAAACGTAGGCCTGAATAATGTTGCTGCCTTGTAGACATTTTCTGTAACTACAACTTTTTCTCCAGTGTTCACTGGCAACTCAAATCACGAGGGTTGGATTTCTGTTGATGACAGAAATTAACATTACCTGCCTTAGGAAATGTCCTGGGGCATGTAATGGAGAAAGAAATTCCAAACACAACTGACTTTCAGTAACCCAATTGTCAAAGGCAAATTCTCCTTTTTTTAGGGGAAAAAAAAGCCAAAACAAAATCAAACCTCCACAACAGGACAAGATACCAAGGATCCCTAATTGCTGGAGGAGTGCCATTCAAAATGACAGTGGGAAATCAAATCCCACCAGTCACAGTGGTTATCATCACCAATCTACAACCAATAAATGTGGGACAGAGCCTGGAGGAAAAAGAATCCCCCTAAATTGTCTGGGAATATACACTGGCAACAGTCAGTAAAATGGACGGTGTCTGAATGCCTGAATAAAGACTCTCAGATTAGAACTAGGGTCTGATATTCCCACACCTTGGCCTATATCCTGAGAAAACCATTGATCAAATGGCATGGATGCCCCAACAAAGCTTCAACACTGCTTCTGATAGCTGAGACACTACCAACTAAACCTCCAATGAGGGATTAAAGCTGAAACAAGGTCTGGTACATATATACAGTAGACTATTTCTCACTCATAAAAAACCATCCCTGAAATTAGGTAGTTATGACAGTAGTAGCCACAGGGATGGTCCTTGAAGGATCACACAGTAAGGGAAGTCTGTCATGCAGAGGAAGACCGTGGTATACAAGGTACCTTCCAGGCAAAATAAAAGAAGACATACAAGGCAACAAGCTTACAACCCAAAATGAGAATTCAAAGTCAAAGGAAGGGTTCCAGAGAAACATAAGTGACGGCCCAGGAATGAATTAGGATGTCCATGCCTGCATACACAAGAAATCTGTATTGTCATATATAATTTACAGTGATTGTCCCCTTCCATCCTTTCTATCTTCCATGTATAGACAGCAATCTGTATCTCTAAAGACAGAAATCTGTATCTCCAAGAGATAATCCACAAAAATTATCTCCAAAATTCCTTTCTTTACATACATAGAAAAGTGTATCTGAGATATATAAATCACAAGGACCCGATGCTTGGCACTCCTCTCTACCTTCTACGGTAAAAAGTTCAAAAATGCAATAGAGATACACCGTGAATGTGTTACACCTGAATCGGGCGGCTGTACACTGAGGACAAGCCCAACACTGCAAATCGACTGTGCTCCAACACGGCATCGGCATGATGCTAAAGAAAAAGAAATGCAACGCCTGCTTTATTCCCTCCCATCTCCCTGACTGGGGTGTGATCCGTCCTGGAGCCCGTGCAGGCTGGGGTCCCCAGGCCAGACTGCTGTGTTTTTGAAACAGCCTGCCAGGGTGGTCGTTGAGCCCTCTTTAAGCCTATATTGTCCGCTGTGCTCTGGCTGGGACCAGAGGCCCGAGTGGGATCAAGTCCCCGGAGACCTTGGGGGCAATAGTCGCCTCACCTCCACGTCTCCTGAGGCTGGAGTTCCCAGCTCAAGCCTCCTTCCTGAGAGTGCAGACGTCTAGGCACTGAAGGACAGTCAGCGAGGTGCTGTGGGTCCGGCTGGGGTTAGTCTGGAAGGTGTGTGTGTGTGTGTGTGTGTGTGTGTGTGTGTGTGATGCTTTAGGGGAAATAAGTAGTGAGACACAAGCCCTTAAATGTTTCACAACCCTGGAAGCCGGCTTTCCCTAATGGCTGTTTGCCCCAGGGACCAGAGTGAGCATCAAAAGTGCTGCCACCTTGTGGACACTTTCCGTAACTACAACTTGACCAAAGGCGTTTCCAGGTACCTCCATTTCACAAGGGGGCGGGGGTGCCGTCAGTGACAGCTTGCCTCAAGAAAGGTCCTGAGGTAAATATTAGAGAAATAAATTGCAAACATGCCCAACGTGCAAGATGCCAATAGAAAGTTAAAATTTCCACACATGCCTAACTAAAAAAAAAAAAAGAAAGAAAGAAAGAAAAAATGCCCTAACCACCATAAGACAAGATGCTCAGCATCCCTGATTATTGCAGGAGGAATGCTCATCAAAATGACAACAAGAAATCAAATCCCACCAGTCAGAATGGCCATTCTCACATGTCTGCAGATGATATATGTGGGAGAGAGCAGAGAGGAACAGGACAGCCCCACACGGTTGGCGCAAGGATCACTGGCAACAGCCACTAGAACTGACAGCCTCTGCACAGCAGGAAAAAAAAGATGTAAGAGAGCTGACCCCAGGATCTGACGTTCCCACATCTCGGCCTATATCCTGAGAAAACCATTATTCAAAAATTCACATCACCCCAACATTCACTTCAGCACTACTTACAAGAGCCAAGACAAAGACCCAGCAAAATGTCCACCGATAGATTAAAGCTTAAAAAAGGCCTGGTACTTATAGACAACGGGCGATTATTCAGCCACGAAATACTGGCAATGAAATTATTCCACTTGTAGCAATAGAAATGGATGCTGGAGGATCACATACTAACTGAAATCAGCCGGACAGAGGAAGATAAGAGCATATAATAATGTCCCTTCTAGGCAAAATTTAAAAAGAGATAAAAAGGAACTAAATTACAACACAAAAATTGACTCTGAGAATTCAAACACAAGAATTTTTAAAAAATAAAAAAGGAAAAGCCAAGGAATTAATTAGAATTTTGGGAATAATACATACAGAGAAATTTGGGTCTATACTAGATACTCCACCAGGACCTGATGATCAGCACAGAGAACTATGCTGACCTTCTGCAAAAACCTCTATGGCAAAAGAATAGAACAGATATGCTGTGTGTATATGCCATAAATGAATCAGGCAACAGTACACTGACAGCAAACAGAAAACTGCAAAATTAATATACTCCAACATAGCAGAGGCATGAAATTAAAGAACATAAAAGCATTGCTTTGTTTATTCCCTCCAGCCTTCCTGACTTGCCCTGCTATTCCATCCCTGGAGCCTGAGTAGGCTTGGGTTCCATCGCTGGATTGGAGTGGAGTTGAGACAGCCGAGCAATGAGCCCTTAATTGAGACCCCTGTTAAACCTCTTCTGTCTGGTTTTCCTGACTGAGACCAGAGTCCCTACTGCTCCCAAAAGATGGGGACCCAAACCTCTATTTTCCAGGACCTTGGAAATGTTACCTAGCCTCCAGGACCTCTGGTGCTGGGGTCCCCAGCGCAAGCTTCCTTTTTGAGAGTGCAGCCCCCTAGGCCCCTCAGCAGGGTGCTGTGGCCCCGGTTGGAATGAATCTGGAGGGGAGGGGTGAAGCTTTAGGGGAAAGAAGTGAGACACAATCCCTTAATTTGTTGCTCAGGCACATTCGACTCCAATTCACAGCCCAGGAAGCCTAGTTGCCCTGACTCTGGTTGCCGAAGGAACCAGAGGTGGCCCGGGGAAAGTGCTGCCATCTTGTGGACACTTTCTGTAACTACAACTGCGCCTCCAGCGCTGCACCTCTATTTCTCAAGCGTTGGGGTCTGTTAAGGACAGCTGTCCTCAGGACATGCCCTGGGGCAGGAATTGCAGAAATAAATTCCAAACACAACCAGCTTTCAGGAAGCCAACTATTACAGGTAAATTTTCCTCACACCGTTCCCGGAGAAAAACAAAGACCCAAACCTCCAGCACAGGACAAGATGCTCAGCATCCCTAATTACTGCAGGAATGCCAATCAAAATGAAAACAAGAAATCAAGTCCCATCAGTCCCATCAGAGCATCCTCAGGAGGCTACAAGCACTAAAGGCAGGAGAGTCTGAGGAAAGGGAACGCCCCTACACGGTAGGTGGGAAGGCAGACTGACAACACCCAGTATAATGGACAGTCTCTGGATGCCTAAAAATACACTATCAAGAGAGGCTAGTTCTATGATCTGACATTCCCACGTCTGGGCCTAGAGCCCAAGAAATCCATCACTCAAAGAGGCATATCCACCCCAGCTAGCACTGAAGTCCTACTCACAACAGCCCACACAGAGAGACAGCAAACTCTTTATTGACAGATTAAGCTTAAACAAGATGTGCTACATATATACAATGGACTTATTAGCTATAAAAACCAAAACTGAAATAAGGAAATTATGTCACTGTGAGGCTGTCACGGCTAATGCCATGGCAGGCAGCCTAGATTAAGAGTAGGCCTGGTTTCCCAGGGTGACATAATTATCAGGCCTCCTGGAGCCAGTCAATCAACATATGCCTAGCCAGAAAAAAGAGAACCTATCAGGGGAAAGCTGAAAGCCCCACGATGGGCCAACAAAAATTACCTTGCAACTGTGTAACCAATCCGCTTGCGCCAACTACCCACTGTGTAACCAATCCGATTGCGCCAACTACCTGCTGCTTATTTTGACCTAATAAATACCTGAGAGAACTGGGACTCGGGGTCTTTCATCCTCACACACCTGGTGAGGGCGGGAGGCCCTGGCTCCAGTCAGTAATAAATTCCCCTATTGCGAGTTACATTGTTTCGAGGAGTCTTCTTTCCCAACCAGGGACTCAGACTATGAGCAGAACATTTGGGGGCTCGTCCAGGATCCCTTGACCGGGAAAGAATGCTCTTTGGAACAAAGGGGAAAAAGGACAGGTAATAGCACCGGTGCTCAGGCAGGTCTAGAAAAGTCCAGAGTAAATCCGGGGCCCTGCTGTGAAGCAGGAAGGTGTCTGGTGCAGAAAAGTCCAGAGTAAATCCGGGGCCCTGCTAAAAGGCAGGAAGGTGTCTGGCGTTACGGAAAGCTTTCCATGAGGGAACGGACTGGCCATTCCGGCTGGCGTGAGGCCGAGGCCAGCGAGGGCGCTGGAAGGCAGCCAGCTCTGCAGGAAGGAGACCTCCTCTCCTAAGCCCGAATCTGGGGAACAGTGGACGCCATTCGGTAAGGTGACCCTTGCTCCAGAGGATCTGTGTTATCGGCCGATGTGTGTCTGTCTGTGTGTTTTTCTGTATAACTGCCGGCATTGTCTCCTGTCTCGTTGTTTCGTTGTCTACTTCCTCATTTCTGTTTCTGAGAGTTTCAGTGAACGGGCAGACAGTTGTCGGGGCAACTGACGAGTCCCGGCCAGGGCTACTCCCTGACGGATTCTGAAGGCCTCCCAACAAGTCAGCCCAGTAATGGGAGCCCGAGAGGGTGAAACTCTTTTCTTTTTTCTCATATTCTAAACCAAGAATCTGGCCAAATAAAAACCCGTCTGTGTGGGCACGGGACAGGCACTTAAGAGCCGATAGGGCGCCTGCCACTGGAAGACTCCCGTGAAAGGATAAGGGGGTCACAGAATGGGCTAGAAACCCTTAGGGTGCCCGCCCCCAACAAGAAAACTTCCGTGCAACGACTAAGGCACTCAAATAGTTCCACGAAGCATACCACAAGCCCAACCTCCTGGCCGCCACCACTCCCGATAGGATTTATTGGTGGTAATTCTCGGTGACTTTCTTCTGACTCTCGCTATGGGGCAAGGAAAATCTACCTCACTCTCTCTCATGACTGATCATTTCTCGGATGTCAGGGCTAGAGCGTATGATCTGTCGCTACTGGTTACAAAGAGTAAATTAATAACCTTTTGCTCTGCAGAGTGGCCCGCCTTCCAAGTTGGATCGCCTCCAGAGGAAACTTCTCAAGCTTCTATTATTCGGGCGGTGAAAGAAAAAGTTATGGCTCCTGATCCCTGGGGCCACCCGAGCCAAGTCCCATATGTTATGGTCTGGCAAGATCTAGTAAAAGATCCATCCGAATGGGTAAAACCTTTTGTTCACAAACTCCCTGATTCTCCTAATGTACAGGCCCTGGTTATGGAAACTCCCACTGCCCCAGAAGAAGCCAAGAAGAATAAGGGCACAAAACCAGTCTTGCAGGAATCCTCCGACCGGAACCTGATTGACTTGGAGACGGAAATTAGGCCCCCCGCCATATGCCCCTCCTCCATTGCAGGTGCCCCCGGGGGGAAGGGCCCCCTGATGAATCAGAAGGGATAAAGAAACCCTGACCCCGGAGAAGAAATAGAGGAAATAGGGGTGAGCAAGGTCATGGGGACCCAGAGTTACCTTCATCTACTGTACAGGCACTCCCCGTCCGGGTGGGACCAGCTAACCCGGACGGAGAGCGAACCTATCAATACTGGCCCTTTTCCCATTTTGTTCACTCATAACCCCACCTGGGATGATTGCCAGCAGCTGTTGCAGGTGCTCTTCACCACGGAAGAACGGGAGCGAATCCTGGCAGAGGTGCAGAAACGGGTCCCGGGGGTCGACGGGAGGCCAACCGCCCAGCCTCATCTCGTGGACGAGGGGTTTCCTCTGTTGCGGCCTAACTGGGATTTTGAGCGAGTGGAAGGTAGGGAGCGTCTCCAAGTGTACCGCCAGACTCTAATGGCTGGCCTGCGGGCCGCAGCTAGAAAGCCAACAAATTTGGCAAAGGTAAATTTAGTAAGGCAAGAGCCCACTGAGAGCCCGTCAGCCTTCCTAGAGAGGCTAATGGAAGCCTTTAGGCAATATATACCTATGGGCCCCCAGGCTGAGGAATCAGGCACTGCAGTTCTACTAGCGTTTGTGAATCAGGCAGACCCAGATACTAAGAGGAAATTACAAAAGATAGAGGGGTTAGGAGAACAGACAATACAAGACTTACTGAAAGCAGCTGAAAAGGTATTTAATAATAGAGAGACCCCAGAAGAAAGGAAGCCACGGGGACAAAAAAAGATATTGTTGGACCATGGAACAGAAAGTAAATCTGGGGACCCACCAGGTGTCCCATTCGTTTTTGGTGATACCAGAATGCCCAGCCCCTCTACTTGGACGGGACTTGTTGACTAAAGTTAATGCTCAGATCCATTTTGACCCTGGGGGAATGTCAGTCACGGATGGACTTGGACAGCCGATACATGTCTTGTCTCTAGCTTTAAGAGATGAATACAGACTTTTTGTGCCTAAGCCCTCAGAGGTTATAGCACCAGATATACAACCGTGCATCCACAAATACCCGTTGGCATGGGCAGAAATAGCAGGAATGGGACTGGCTAAACAGAGACATCCGGTCGTCATCAAACTAAAAGCTGAGGTGGCTCCTGTGAGGGTGAGGCAATACCCTATGAGCCAGGAGGCTCGGCGGGGGATCACTCCCCACATTCAACGGCTCATGGATGCCAGAATTCTCAAGCGGTGCCAATCCCCTTGGAACACCCCCTTACTACCGGTGAAGAAGCCGGGGAGTACGGATTACAGACCTGTCCAGGACCTACGAGAAGTCAACAAGCGGGTGAGTGACATACACCCTACTGTCCCCAACCCGTATACCCTCCTGAGCAGTCTGCTGCCTGAGTACACTTGGTACACTGTGTTGGACTTGAAGGATGCCTTTTTCAGCCTACCCCTGGCGGCCCAGAGCCAGGAGATATTTGCCTTTGAGTGGACTGAGGAGGAAGGCCAACCGGTAGTACAACTAACTTGGATCCGCCTCCCACAAGGGTTCAAAAACTCCCCTACATTGTTTAATAAGGCTTTGAGTGAAGACCTCTATGAATATCGGACTCGCCACCCAGAGGTCATCCTGCTGCAATATGTGTATGACCTTACTTTGGCTGGAACCACAGAGGAGGCATGCAGCCGTGCCACCGGTGACCTCTTACAGACTCTAGGCACCTTGGGACATCGTGCTAGCGCAAAGAAGGCTCAGATATCCCAGCAAGAGGTCACCTATTTGGGGTATAAGATCAGGCAGGGACAAAGGTGGCTAACTCAGGCCATGAAAGAAACAATATTGCAGATACCAGAGCCCAAGACCCCCCGCCAAGTGAGAGAGTTTCTGGGGACTGTTGGATATTGCAGACTGTGGATCATGGGGTTTGCTGAGAAGGCCTGGCCCTTGTATGAGGGAAGTAAAGAGACCCCAAACTGGACTTGGACTGAGCCAATGAAACAGGCTTTCCAGACACTCAGACGGGCCCTACTAGAGCCCCAGCCCTTGCCCTGCCTAACCCAAATAAGCCATTCCAGCTGTTTGTAGATGAAAAGCAAGGGATAGGAAAGGGGGTCTTGACGCAACAATGGGGACCATGGAAGCGGCCGGTAGTATACCTTTCAAAGCGATTAGACCCGGTGGTCTCTGGGTGGCCCCCTTGCCTCCGCATCATTGCAGCCACTGCCCTCCTCATCCGCGACGCCGACAAGTTGACGTATAGACAGCAACTCTGGGTTTACACCCCCCACGCCATTGAAGGGGTTCTAAAGCAGCCGCCAGGTAAGTGGATCTCCAATGCCTGTTTGACACATTACCAGGCTCTGCTGCTTGATGCCCCATGGGTGCGTTTTCAGACCCCTTGCTTCCTGAATCCAGCCACGCTTCTACCTAACCCAGAGAAGGACCACCCTCTCCATGATTGCAGTGAGATACTGGCTGAGGCCCTGGAGGCTCGAAAAGACTTAACTGATGTGCCGCTAAACAACAGTGAGCTAGTATGGTTCACTGATGGGAGCAGCTATGTAAAAGACAGGCAAAGGAAGGCGGGAGCCGCCATAGTTGATGATTCAGGGCAGACAATATGGGCTGAGACACTCCCCCCAAACACGTCTGCGCAAAAAGCAGAATTGATTGCCCTAATACAGGCTCTGGAACAAGCAAAAGGGAAGAGAGTCACCATTTTTACGGACAGCCAATATGCTTTTAGCACTGTCCATATTCAAGGTCCGATATACCAGGAAAGGGGATTTAGAACAGCGGAGGGAAAAGAAGTCAAGAATCTGCCCGAGATCCCCAGGCTCCTGAAAGCTGTTCAACTGCCCCGGGCAGTAGCAATTGTACATTCCGGTCACCAGAAAAGAGAAGACCTTAGGGCACGGGGCAATTGGGCTGCTGATGCATCTGCTCGAGAAGCGGCCAGCCGGGACTACGCCGCCCCCATATTAGCTGTGGGACTTCCACCTCCTGGTATGGGGACTCTGCCGCCAGTCCCTGACTATTCCCTCCCTGACCTCGTTTGGATCAACGAGGATACCACCCTCCAGAAGGATGACAAAGATGGATGGTACCGAGATCAAAACAACAACCTGATATTGCCTGCCATCATGGGTCATCACCTATGTGAACACCTGCACACAACTACACACTTGGGGGAGAAAAAGACCTTGACACGTCTCCGGACGTCCTGCCTGAGGTTCCCTCGACAAAATGCAACTGTATGAGAGATAATCCAGGCTTGCAAAGCGTGCCAGATGATGAGGACAGGGAAAAGGCAGCACACTGGAACGAGGTACTGAGGGGAAGAGCCAGGGCAACACTGGGAGATAGATTTCACTGAGGTAAGGCCAGGCAAGTACGGGTATCACTATCTGTTGGTTCTGGTAGATACCTTCTCGGGGTGGGTAGAAGCCTTCCCCACTAAGGGAGAGACAGCAATAGTGGTTGCTAAAAAGATCTTAAAAGAGATAGTGCCTAGGTACGGGCTGCCAGTGACTATGGGCTCTGATAACAGACCTGCCTTTGTGAGCCAGATTGTACAAGGGCTGGCCCAAGCTCTGGGGACAAAATGGAAGTTCATTGTGAATATAATCCCCAGAGCTCAGGACAGGTTGAAAGAATGAATCGGACCCTAAAAGAAACTTTGACAAAGTTGGCAATAGAGACTGGCGGGGACTGGGTGACCCTCCTTCCCTTCGCGCTCTTTCGAGTGTGTAACACCCCTTATAAGCTGAATCTTACCCCTTTTGAGATTCTGTATGGAAGACCCCCTCCTGTGTGTCCTATATTTGAGAGAAAATGCCTACCACCCCCTACCTTGGGACAATTTCAGCAAACACTGATGGCATTAAGTAAGGTACATAACCATGTTTAGAAATTAATTCAAGAGATACATGAGGGTCCAAGCAAGGGGACCATCCCCTCACATAATATTGGCCCGGGTGATTGGGTTTGGGTAAAAAGACACCATTCTAAAGCATTAGAACCTAGATGGAAAGGCCCTTATGTTGTTCTCCTTACCACTCCTACTGCTGTTAAGGACGACGGGATCGGGCCCTGGGTTCACTGCAATCACATGCGGCAAGCCACCCCGGAAGAACAGGAGAAGGCGCAAGCAGAGTGGGAGGCAAGACCTCACCCATCAAATCCTTTAAAACTGAAACTCGTATGACGGGAGCCCTCTTAACTCTCCTGCTGATAACAGTTTTCATCGGCCCAGGAGCAACCAGCCACAACTCCCATCAGCCAGCTAACCTGACTTGGGTGATCTACAATCCTGAGACTGGAGAAGTGCTTAATTCGAGCTCCAACGTGGCCCCCAAAGGGACATGGTGGCCAGTACTGACCTTTGATTTGTGCGTGCTGGCGGCTGACGGTAATGGGTTTGGTCCCCACCAACTGACCAAGTTCTTTGCCCATGGCTCTTTCTGTTTGTTCACCTGTAACTGTGAGCGAAAAGGCCCACAGTACTACGAACAGGTGCCTGTCTATGTCTGCCCGGGGGGAAGAAGGGATCGGAACCAAATTGAAAAATGTGGGGGAGTTGACTCTTTTTATTGCGCCACTTGGGGTTGTGAAACCACGGGAACAGTCCATTTCACATCTCCAAGAATCCTTGAGCTCCTTGGCTGAAGTAGTGTTACAGAATAAGAGAGGTTTAGATTTGTTGTTTCTGCAACAAGGATGATTATGTGCAGCACTGGGAGAAAAATGCTGTTTCTATATCGACCATTCAGGGATGGTACAAAAATCTCTCCAGAAAGTAAGAGAAAGACTAGCCCAGTGGAAGAGAAAACAAAAAGCCCAACAAGGCTGGTTTAAATCTTGGTTTCAGCGCTCCCCCTGGTTGACCACTTTGATTTCCACCCTCCTGGGTCCACTCATAATATTAATATTGTTACTGATCTTTGGTCCATGCATTTTAAACCGTCTGGTCTCATTTATTAGGGAGCGCCTAAATACCATCCAAATTATGGTATTGAGACAACAATATCAGTCAATTTCACAGGGTAAAGAGGAAGATTCCTCTACTTGAACAACAGACAGGGGGGAAATGTGAGGCTGTCACAGCTAACGCCATGGCAGGCAGCCTAGATTAGGAGTAGGCCTGGTTTCCCAGGGTGACATAATTATCAGGCCTCCTGGAGCCAGTCAATCAACATATGCCTAGCCAGAAAAAAGGGAACCTATCAGGGGAAAGCTGAAAGCCCCACGTTGGGCCAACAAAAATTACCTTGCAACTGTGTAACCAATCTGCTTGCGCCAACTACCCACTGTGTAACCAATCCGATTGCGCCAACTACCTGCTGCTTATTTTGACCTAATAAATACCCGAGAGAACTGGGACTCAGGGCCCTTCGTCCTCACACACCTGGTGAGGGCGGGAGGCCCTGGCTCGAGTCAGTAATAAATTCCCCTATTGCGAGTTGCATTGTTTCGAGGAGTCTTCTTTCCCGACCAGGGACTCGGACTATGGGCAGAACAGTCACTGGTAGCCACAAGGATAGATCTAGAATGATCATACCCTAAAGGAACTCAGCCAGACAAAGGAAGGCAATAACACAAAATGTATTTTCTCCATCTAGAAAGGTCTGCATTCTCTTATCCCTGCACGATCTCCAAGAAATCTATCATGGTTATCCTTTCCTCAATAACATCAAAGATATGATTTTTGCTTCCTTCCTGAACTTCCGTATTCTCTGTACTTGTTGGTCACTTATCAAACACTGCCTTTCTTTGTTAGAAAATTAAAGTGTTAGTCGCTCAGTCATGGCCGACTCTTTGCGACCCCATGGACTGTAGCCCGCCAGGTTTCTCTGCCCATGAGATTTTCCAGGCAAGAACACTGGAGTAGCTTGTATTCACTTCTACAGGAGATCTTCCCAACCCAAGGATCAAACCTGGATCTCCCACACTGAAGGCAAATTCTTTACCAACTGAGACACCAAGTGTAGTAGAAAGCTGTGTGGTTCCAGATGAATTTTAAACCCTTTTGCTGGAGATAGAAATCACACCTATTTACCAATAATCTAACAGCATAATTTAATTAACTAGTTACAAAGACTGATCAAGATTGAGCTCTCTAAGATCTAATATGGGAAACAAATCTTCAAATATTAAGAATAATATGTCTTGAAGATATAGTAAAAGTTATAATTAACTTCCAAGTAATGTAAGTCACAAGGAGGTCTGGGGTTGAAGAACAAAAATTAAACCTATTCAAGGAAGTCTGGGTTAAAAAAAAAAAATAAGACCTATTCAAAACCAAAGGTCTTGTAGGTCTTCATAGAACCGTTGAACTTCAGCTTCTTTGGCATTTGTGGTTGGGGTATAAATAAAACTGCTTATAAACCTTCAGAGATGGTAGAATGCTAAAATATTGTGAAAAATCAAACCTACTCCATTTAGTTTCCGACATATTCCAAAAAGGCAAAGAGGAGATCCAATAGGTTTCATCAACCAGTCAGTTTCTAAGCAACTCATCACTAAGATGGATGTAAAGTGCCTTGATAATGATAATGGGCATCAGGGGATGTCCTTGCAGTAGTCCAGTGACACAATCATAGGGAAATAAAAAAAATAAAGAAGGATAAAGCCAGGTAGTCCTCAGATGCTAACCTCAAAAGACTGACCTTTGAAAAGGTCTTATGTCTTAGCACAAACATAAGTACTGAACACTTGACCATTTCACAGCAGATATTCTTCATTACAGAAGTACTTCATGAATCACAAGAGTACTACAAAAACAATCTGAGTAATTTGATGTGCTTAAAATAAAACAAAAATCTTCATTTCCATCTCCATTTTCCTATTTTCAATTTATGTTGTAAAGTAGTATGCTTAAAATTAAATCCCAAGTTCTCAAGGTATTATTACTGTCATTTTCACTGCTGATGAGTAAAAACTCCATTTATGATTAAAAAAAAGTTCTAAAAAGTGTACTAGTTGCATGGGAAGGTTTTTGAAAATGCACCAGGTACCTTTTATTAACTAGTGGCAATTACATTTTTTATAATTATACAGTGATGCAGAGAAATAAGAGCATACTGAAATTAAAGAGGATAATAAAATAGTAGAGATAAAATAAAGTCCTAATTGTTGAAAACCTCAAAAATGACAGAATGATTTCTGTCTATGCCCCAACCAGTAATGCCAAAGAAACTGAACTTGAACAGTTCTATGAAGACCTACAAGAACTTATAGAACTAACACCAAAAAAAGATGCCCTTTTCATTATAGGGAACTGGAAGGCCAAAGTAGGAAGTCAAGGGATACCTGAAGTAAGAGGCAAATTTGGCCTTGGAGTACAAAATGAAGCAGGTCAAAGGCTAACAGAATTTTGCCAAGAGAACACACTGGTCATAGCAAACACCCTCTTCCAACAACACAAGAAAAGACACCCCACATGGACATCCCCAGATGATTAATACTGAAATCATGTTGATTATATATTTTGCAGCCAAAGATGGAGAAGCTCTACACAGTCAGCAAAAACAAGACCAGAAGCTGACTGTGGCTCAGATCATGAACTCCTTATTGCCAAATTCAGACTTAAATTGAAGAAAGTAGGGAAAACTACTAGACCATTCAAGTTTGACATAAATCAGATCCCTTATGATTATACAGTGGAAGTGACATATAGATTCAAAGGATTAGATCTGATAGACAGAGTGCCTGAAGAAGGTTCATTACATTGTACAGGAGACAGGGATCAAGACCATCCCCAAGAAAAAGAAATGCAAAAAGACAAAATGGTTGTCTGAGGAGCCTTACAAATAGCCGAGAAAAGAAAAGAAGCAAACAGCAAAGGAGAAAAAAAAAGATATTCCCGTTTGAATGCAGAGTTCCAAAGAATAGCAAGGAGAGATAAGAAAGCCTTCCTCAGCGATCAATGCAAAGAAATAGAGGAAAACAACAGAATGGGAAAGACTAGAGATCTCTTCAAGAAAATTAGAGATACCGAGGGAATATTTCATGCAAAGATGGGCAAAATAAAGGACAGAAATGGTATGGACCTGACAGAAGCAGAAGATATTATGAAGAGATGGCGAGAATACACCAAACAACTGTACAAAAAAGATCTTCATGACCCAGATAATCATGTTGGTGTGATCACTCACCTAGAGCCAGACACCCTGGAATGCAAAGTCAAGTGGGCCTTAGGAAACATCACTACGAACAAAGCTAGTGGAGATGATGGAATTCCAGTTGAACTATTTCAAATCCTAAACGATGATGCTGTGAAAGTGTTGCACTCAATATGTCAGCAAATTTGGAAAACTCATCAGTGGCCCCAGGACGGGAAAAGCTCAGTTTTCATTCCAGTCCCAAGGAAAGGCAATGCCAAAGAATGTTCAAACTACTGCACAATTGCACTCATCTCACACACTAGCAAAGTAATGCTCAAAATCCTCCAAGCCAGGCTTCAACAGCACATGAACCATGAACTTCCAGATGTTCAAGCTGGATTTAGAAAAGGCAGAGGAACCAGAGATCAAATTGCCAACATCTATTGGATCATTGAGAAAGCAAGAGAGTTCCAGAAAAACATGTAGTTCTGTTTTATTGACTGTGCCAAAGCCTTTGACTGTGTGGATCACAATAAACTGTGGAAAATTCTTCAAGAGTTGGAATAACAGACCACCTGACCTGCCTCCTGAGAAATCTATATGCAGGTCAAGAAGCAACAGTTAGAACTGGACATGGAACAACAGACTGGTTCCAAATTGAAAAGAAATAAGTCAACACTGTATATGGTCATGCTGCTTGTTTAACTTATATGCAGAGTACTTCATACAAAATGCCAGGCTGGATGAAGCACAAGCTGGAATCAAGATTGCTGGGAGAAATATAAAAAACCTCAGAAATGCAGATGACACCACCATTATGGCAGAAAGCAAAGAAGAACTAAAGAGCCTCTTGATGAAAGTGAAAGAGGAGAGTGAAAAAGTTGGCTTAAAACTCAACATTCAGAACACTAAGATCATGGCATCCGGTCCCATCACTTAATGGCAAATGTGATGGGGAAACAATGGAAACAGTGAGAGAATTTATTTTCTTGGGCTCCCACATCACTGCAGATGGTGACTGCAGCCATGAAATTAAAAGACGCTTGTTTCTTGGAAGAAAAGTTATGACCAACCTAGACAGTGTATTAAAAGGCAGAGACATTACTTTGGCAACAAATGTCCATCTAGTCAAGGCTATAGTTTTTCCAGTAGTCATGTATGGATGTGAGAGTTGGACTATAAAGAAAGCTGAGTGCTGAAGAACCGATGCTTTTGAGCTGTGGTGTTGGAGAAGCCTCTTGAGAGTCCCTTGGACTGCAAGGAGATCCAACCAGTCCATCCTAAGGGAAATTAGGCCTGAATATTCATTGGAAGGACTGATGCTGAGTTGAAGCTCCAGTACTTTGGCACCTGTTGTGAAGAGCAGAGTCATTTGAAAAGACCCTGATGCTGGGAAAGATTAAGGCAGGAGGAAAGGGGGATGACAGAGGATGAGATGGTTGGATGGCATCACTGACTTGATGGACTTGAGTTTCAGCAAGCTCCATGAGCTGTATGTGTCTTTCCCCTTGATCATAAATTCTCAGGAGATACAGATGGTGCCCCTCTACAAATTGATGACAGTAGATAATCTTGTGGTTTTCCTGTTGGTTCAGATGGTAAACAATCTGCTGCAATGCAGGAGACCCAGGTTCAATCCCTGGGCTGGGAAGATCCCGTGGAGCAGGGTATGGTAACTCACACCAGTAACCTTGCCTTGAGAATCCCATGAACAGAGGAGCCTACTGGGCTACAGTCCATAATCTGGTCGTGTGAGCACACGGCCATTAATGTCATGAGTTGTTTCTGCTTTCAGGTTCACCCCAGAGTGCTCTGCATGTGAGTGTCTTATATATAACAGAGCAGACTTCAAAGGAAACTGAATGGTACTCTTCAATTTTCTTCCTCTCAGGGTAAGTTTAAAATTATGTTCCCTCTGATTCATTTATGTCCTCAAAGTAAGTTAGACCGTCTTACTATTGACAAGAGTTGCCAAGAGCTACACAAAACAAGGTTGAAAAAATTTGGGACTAAAAGAAAGTGCAATATTTTTTGACAATAAATATGTAATATTTCACGGAAAGTTTTCTAAAAGTTACATTTGTATCTCAATTTCTAAAGATAAATTTTTATAATTTAACAAAAAACTAAATTAAAAGTGAAATGTGATTGATAATTTAACTAAGTGAACCCTTGAAATGCATAAAAATGATAAGCTAGTTCATGGGGTTGATTGAATTCACATGTCAACTGTCAGCTACAGTGTGAGTACCTCTGAACTGAGATCTCTCTGTTGTTCAGTCGTTCAGTCGTGTCCGACTCTTTGTGACCCCGTGGACCATAGCCCACCAGGGTCCTCTGTCTATGGGGTTCTCTAGGCAAGAATACTGAAGTGGGTTGCCATTCTCTTTTCCAGGGGGTCTTCCCGACCCAGGGATTAAACTCACATCTCCTACATTGGCAGGCAGGTTCTTTACCCCTGAGCTACCTGGGAAGCACTCCCCTGGCCCAAGGTTACTGGCCTGCTCTCTGTTTATTCTGTGGAAGCTGAAATAGAAGCCACAGCGCAGAGCAAGTGGGCAGCTCACCCCTCCCCGCCATCACGCCTCACCGAACATCCTCTGGCCAGCATTTTTCCACTGGAACCACTGGACAGGCCATTTTCATATATTCTGCGTAGATTAACTACAAAGAACACTGTGTACCTTCATTAAAATAGAAACCTAATTGTTCCCACCTTAACAAACATAAATCAAGTGTTATTATTAACAAATAAAAGACCAACACCTTTGGGAGTTGCCAAGGGTTTTCACAGATGTCCACCTTCAAAGAGTCAGTTCTTTCTCCTTTTCCACTCCATTTAATCAATTAGAAAAGGCAAGTCTGCTTATTTTCAAAAGCCACATTTCTCAATAGGAAATCAAAAGCCCAGGAAACAATTATGGAAAATGGGGCAGAGCAAAATGTAGCAGCCATTCATGCTCTTTAAAGCTTTCCTGAACATTTGTTTTCTGTTGCTTCTTTCTCTCTTAAACGGGTTATACCTAATGCCCTCAAAAAGCTAGAGTCTGGAATATGAAGAACTGTTTTGGCTAATATAGAAAGTACTTTCTTACAATATCAGAACTAAAGGTACAGAGTCTTAGCAGGTAAAAACATCCTTTCTCTTTCGGTCTACCAATGTCTTCAATCTGATGAAGAACAATCTGATTTCTTCATGCTGATTTGATCCAAATCAAAAATAGAGCTAACATACATAGTTTTGAATTGGAAGTATTAATAAATCAGTTTAAGCTCATAGTTACTGTTTTATGTATCTCACAAGAACTTTCACCAACTGACCTATAAACAGGATGACTAAATAGAGTTTTGTAATGTATGTTTTTGAAAAAAAAATTCATCTTCTTCAGGTAATTGTTTTATGACATTATTTTAAGAAGTATTAGTTTAGATTATTTTAAATCAGGACACAGTTGAGAAAGGCTGTTAATAATGCCTTTCAGAGAAGGAAGAACTACACAGGCTGCTGTCTTTGCCCAGCACTGTGGCCACGGGCCTCAGTACAAGAAAGAGCACTCTGCTAAAAAACTAGATCTCATCTGTGCTCAGCATTAGCAAGAGCCCCAGGGCAACAATGAAGGTGCTGTCAAAGTGTAGCTGAGAACCTGTTGGTGATTCTGAAGGCGTCGTTGTCGGCAGTTTTACAGTCATGACTTTGAAACTTGTAAGCCAGAGTTTTGGTAAGAGTGCGCATTTTCTGCAGACGTATGAAGAAATGCTTTGTGCCGTGTGTGTCTAAAACCTGCGGAAATAACTGCAACTTGACAAATGCACTCAACTGCATGTTTAGGTGTGACAGACATCAGGGAACTGGATCCCACCTGCTGCAACCAAGACCTGGAACAGCAAAATAAGTGAATATTTTTGGACTTCCCTGCTGGCTCAGATGGTAAAAGCATCTGCCTGCAATGCGAGAGACCTGGGTTCGATCCCTGGGTCGGGAAGATCACCCTGGAGAAGGAAGTGGCAACCCACTCCAGTACTCTCGTCTGGAAAATCCCATGGACGGACTGAGGAGCCTGGCAGGGTATAGTCCATGGTGTCGCAAAGAGTCGGACACGAATGAGTGACTTCATTTTCACTTTCACAAATCAAACTGGTTACCTCGGTTTTTAAAAGTGAAATTTTCAGGGCCTTTCCTGGTGGCCCAGTGGTTAAGAATCCACCTTGCAATGCAGGGCGACTTGGGTTCAATCGCTGAGTGAACTAAAATCTCACATACCAAAGGGCAACTGAGCTTCCATGCCTAGCTACTGAGCCACAGAGCCACAACTAGAATTTGCACAGCTACTCAAAAGACCCCACATAGGGCAGCAAAGACCCCGTGTGCCCCAACTAAGACCTGATGCAGCCAAATAAACACACAATAAATAAATAATTTCTTTTAAAAGGTGAAAATTTTCAGTTGTTTGGAAGAATAATACATTTGAAATCTGTGTAAGTTAATACATTTCTGAAAGAGCTGATGTCCTTGTACCACATGAGGGGGGTTTTAAAAGCCCCAGGAGACTGGGAGTTATGGGAAACACATGGGGTTAAGAGCAGGCCACTGTGGCCAGGAGACACAGGGGTGGAGGTGGCCGGACCAGACCGCAGAGAGGAGCGGCTGAGGATAGAAGCTCAGTTGTGAGGATGCTACCATCATCACCGTCTGCCTCCTGACAGAACTTAGAAGCTTAGGAAAGAGTTTTCTCACTCTCGCTCTTAATGAGACCCTTGGGGCAGGTTATCTGGGAGCTCGGCATCTGCAGGATGAAGGCTGAGTGTCATGAGCTGCAGGCATCGGAAGGCTTGGCTGGAGCTGGGGCATCTGCCTTTGTGTGGTCCAGCCGCACAGGTGAGGGCGGGAGGGCGTCCCCACGTCCGGATCACCTGTGCCTTTCCAGAGCTGCTGTGTCCTCCCTCAAGTGGCAGCCACTTCCCACCAAGGGCCCCAGAGGAGGCGGAAGAAGCTTCCGATTCCATATCAGGAAAATATACAGCCTCAAGGCTGTATATTGTGATCCTGCTTATTTAACTTCTATGCAGAGTTCATCAGCGAAATGCTGGGCTGGATGAAGCATAAGCTGGAATCAAGATAATAACCTCAGATAGGCAGATCACACCACCCTTATGGCAGAAAGTGAAGAGGAACTAAGGAGCTTCTTGATAAGGGTGAAACAAGGGAGTGAAAAAGCTGGCTTAAAACTCAACATTCAAAAAACCAAGATTATGACATCTGGTCCCATCACTTCATGGCAAGTAGATGGGGAAATAATGGAAACAGTGAGAGACTTTATTTTCTTGGGCCCCAAAATCACTGCAGATGGTGACTGTAGCCATGAAATTAAAAGACACTTGCTCCTTGGAAGAAAAGCTATGACTACTTAGACAACATATTCAAAAGCAGAGACATTACTTTGCTGACAAAGGTCTGTCTAGTCAAAGCTATGGTTTTTCCAGTAGTCATGTATGGATGTGAGAGTTGGACCATAAAGAAGGCTGAGCACCAAAGAATTGATGCTTTTGAGCTATGGTGTTGGAGAAGCCTCTTGAGAGTCCCTCGGACTGCAAGGAGATCCAACCAGTCCATCCTAAAGGAAATTAGGCCTGAATATTCATTGGAAGGACTGATGCTGGAAGCTGAAGCTCCAATCCTTTGGCCACCTGATGCGAAGAGCAGGCTCATTTGAAAAGACCCTGATGGTGGAAAAGATTGAGGGCAGGAGGCAAAGAGGGCGAAAGAGGATGAGATGGTTGGATTGCACTGACTCAATGGATATGAACTTCAGCAAACTCTGGGAAATGATGAAGGACAGGGAAGCATGTGCTGCAGTCCATGGGGTTGCAAAGAGTCAGACACAACCGAGCGAGTGAACAACAAATCTACAGAAAACTGTACAAGTCCATATTCACTGTGAGCTGCTCTGATGTCTAAATTAAAATTTTCCTACTGGGATAGCAATGCATTTTCACTTGTTCTTTTTTGGATGAAGAATAATGCCTGTCCACCGCCTCCCAATGATTTTGGCAAAGGTGAGCAATGTGCAGAGAAAAGAGAAAGAGGTGAAAAGGCGGGACTGGAAAGGGAAGAGAAGCGCCCGTGGTCAGTCACTGGGCCAGACCTGCACTGTGGGCTGCTGTCACCATCAGTCAACAGGGAGGAAGCGCAAGGGGACAGAATCATCAAAGTAAGGAGCTCAGAATCTGCCTGCAATGCAGGAGACCCCGGTTCAATTCCTGGGTCAGGAAGATTCCCTGGAGGAGGGATAGGCTACCCAGTCCATTATTCTTCAGCTTCCCTGGTGGCTCAGCTGGTAAAGAATCCGCCCGGAATGCGGGAGACCTGGGTTCCATCCCTGGTTTGGGACGATCCCCTGGAGAAGGGAACCCACTTCAGTATTCTGTCCTGGAGAATTCCAAGGACTGTGTAGTCCGTGGGGTCGCAAAGAGTCGGACAAGACTGAATGACTTTCACTTTCAAGGAGCTTAGGAAGTCACAGAGATTCAGAGTCAGCGGGAGGCGAGAGGTTCCTGTCACAGCTCCTGAAACCCTTGGTTTCTGGTTGATAGAAGATTGTGCTCAATGACATGTATGTGTAGCAGTGACCTTTCCATACCTATGAGGTGTATTACATGTCAGCAGCAGTGAGTTCAAGCCTCGCAGTTTCTTGTGAGACAAATCACTTACCAGACTGTCTTAGGACATCTGAGGTGTCTCGTTTTTTTTCATTCTCTCTTATCAAACTGCCTGAGCCTAATGGGCAAAAGCACCGTGTGGTTTAGTTTCTCAGAGAAGAGTTCAAAATAAATGGAAAGAATGTTTCAAACACCTCTGCTATTTTAATACAGAAATGCAAGATCGACCAAAGTTTGGGTTATTTCAAAATCATTCTTCAAAAAGAAAGACTTAACTACTTCCAAATACTTTGGAGCATGTTATTTCATAATCAGATTTCTAACCTTGGTGGTATTATTTTTGTTCTGCTAATGCAGATGAGGGGTTTCCCCAGTGGTTTAGACGGTAAATTAAAAAGAAACGGAAGTTATGTCCCTAGAATTTAATCGGGGTACAATGGTGAGAAAGCAGAAATAACATAACAGCAAAATAGAAAATATTTTCAGTTCACCTGCCACCGCCAACACGTTGTCTATCAACGCTACTATAATACGGAATAAAGGTTAATTTAAAAAAGAATATTCAGGAAAAACACAAAAACTTTTGGGTGTTTGTTCAGGTACATGCAACGTTAAATTACAGCCCTGAATTAAAACTCTCAAAAGCTTTCATTTCCCAGGTAATCACAATTGGGCTTGGGAAAAGTCTGCCGCCTTGTGGCCATTCCCTGCAATAGCAACCATAAAAGTTTTGCTTGTGAGTCCTTCTTCAGTTGCTCAGTGGTGTCCGACGTTGTGACACAGATTATTCAAGGCACATATAGCTCACGGTGGGGCTTCAGCGTGGTGGGTCGCCAGGCTGGGCCAGGCTCCAGGGCAGGGAAAGCAGGTCCAGGGTCCAGAAGAAGAAAGTCTTTCAGGGGAGGTGCTCAAGTGCACTCCCTGAATAGGATTCAATTTAGAGAAGTTAACACTCCGGTTACCTCTTAGAGGATATTGGGAGTTTTCCAGGCAGTCAGAAAAGAACAACGTGTGCAGAGGTGATGAACAGAAATAATCACAAATGACTCTGCGTACCTAAGATGGAGAAGTGTTTGGGTATAAGAGAAGGAGAGGGCAATTTACAAGGTTCAGACTGGGAGCACTTCTGTGTACCATTTCAGAGACTTTGAATTTTGCACCGAGGAACTGAGGAAGCACTGAAACTTCAGAAGGGGAGGTTGGTGTTTGAAGGAAGGCCCCCTGAAGACAGAAGGCTTCTCACGGGGGTGATCTAAATGACCCCAATAAGACCTATTTTTTGTTTCTTAATTTTAAAATTTATTTCTTACTTTTCAGCTTTATTAAGAAATAATTGACATACATTATTGTATAAGTAATGTATGTCAGATGGCTGGATGGCATCACCGACTCGATGGGCATGCGTTTGAGCAAACTCCGGGAGTTGGTGATGGACAGGGAGGCCTGGCGTGCTGCGATTCATGGGGTCGCAAAGAGTCGGACACGACTGAGCGACTGAACTGACTGATTGATTGACTATAAGTTTAAGGAATACATCATGACAGTTTTGACTGATATGTATTGTGAAATGATTGCCACAATAGGCTCAGTAATATCCACCTTCTCGTTCATCATTTTCTTATTTAATGAATTATACTTTGAGTACTTCATAAGGCTTTAGAAGATTCATATATCTCTAGCTGAGTTGTGCTCATTCTAACGCCTTTAAACAGAAATGTAACAGTCTCATTATTTGTCTTTACATTTTTTAATTGGAGTATAGTTACTTTACACTGTTGTGTTAATTTCTGCTGTACAGTGAAGTGAACCAGCCACATGTATATACATATCCCCTCTTTTCTGGGTTTCCTTCCCATTTAAGTCAGCACAGAGCACCGATGAGCATTTCCTGCGTGGTATAGTGGGTTCTCGTTAGTCATCTATTTTATACTTCACAGCCCTGTCCTGGCCAAGGGGCTTGCGTGACTCAGTGAAGATAGGAGCCATGCTGTGCAGGGTCACCTAAGACAGACAGGACAACAGTGAAGAGTTCTGACAAAATGTGGCCCACTGGAAAGGGAAATGGCAACCCGCTCCAATATTCTTGCCTGGAAAACCCCATGAACAGTGTAAAAAGGCAGCAGTCCATGGGACCACAGAGTTGGACACAACTTAGCAACCGAACAACAGCAAAGTGAATATAGGACCCAATTTTTAAAAAAGCATTTCCTGTTCTTTTTCTAGAAGTACAGTGGAAATATCTAGATTACTCATAGTTACTGTTTCTTAAACAGTTTCATTGAAGTACTTCTTTATGGTCCAACTCTCACATCCATACATGACTACTGGAAAAGCCATAGCTTTGACTAGATGGACCTTTGTCAGCAAAGTGATGTCTCTTCTTTTTATCATAGCTTCCCTTTCAAGGAGCAAGTATCTTTTAATTTCATGGAATATTTCAATGGAATATTACTCAACACTAAATAGAGATGAGCTATCAATCCATGAAAACACATGGAGGAAACTTAAATGCATATTACGAAGTGAAAGAAACCAATCTGAAAAAAGCCACATACTATATGATTCCAACTATATGACATTCTGGAAAAGGCAGAACTATGGAGACAATGAAAAGATCCGCGGTTTCCAGGGATTCGTGAAGAGGGAAGGATGAACAGGGGGAGTACAGAGGATATTTAGGGAGTGAAACTGTATCGCACAGAATACATGCTGTCATAAATTTGTCCAAACTGATAAAATGTAAAGCACCAAGAGTGAACCCTAATATAAGCTATGACTTTTAGGTGATCATGATATACCAATGTAAGATCATCAGCAGTAACAAATGCACTACTCTGGAGAGAGTTGTTAATAAGCGGGAATCATCTATGACTATATGAGGGCAGGGAGTATATGGAAATCTCTGTATTTGCCACCAAATTTTGGTGTGAGTTTAAAACTGTTCTAAAAACAAAGTCTATTAAAAAAGTCAATAACCTGGCCAACTTTCATTTTTCCCATCTGCTTTTTCATTGTCTTCTACATGGAAAACTCTATACACACCAATCACATTTAATATCATGGAAGTAAAAAATGTCTATTACAGTTAATTCAGTGTACTTTTGCTTGAAGGATAGTTATTCAGATGGTGGTCAAAAAGTAAAGTGAAGTAGAGATTAACAGTCAAAGCTCTAAAGATTCCATTTTAATCAAATGATCTGGAAATTTTATTGGGCAAGTAAGTAGAGACACTGAAATTTTAGATAAAGTAGATCTTAAATTTGAGGGTCCCATTCCCCTAGTTATAACAACAATTAGACTTGTTTTCCCTAAAAAAACTTGCTAAGGTAATCTGAACTTTGCATGACCATGTGGGCATTAATTGAAAGGATCTCATTACATACCTGTGATCTATTTTGGTTAAAATAATCATGAAATTTTTCATATTTGCTAAGATTCTTAAATTCTTTGGGGAATTCCAAGTCATATAGCATTTAATATCAAGTGTTGTTCAGTGAAAAATGATCTAATGCCAAGGATACTTAGAAAGGCTTTCATAAATACATTAAAGTAGATGAGCTGTAAAACAGAAGTAAATGGTTTATCAAAAGAATAGAAAGAATAAATCACAAGAATTTTGGAAGGGAGATTATACAGGTAGCTTCTAAGTTGGTCTTCAAAAAAGAACCTGGATAACCAACAAGGGCAGACTGTATAGCACACAGAACTCTGCCCAGTATTATGTAGCCTTGGAAAAAGAATTTGAAAAAGGAGAGGTACAACTGAAACACACAGTGTCGTTAATCAACTAAGCCAATATAAGAAAAAAAAGTTTTTTGAAAAGGAACATGATAGATCAGTTTACAACAAAGCCGCTAAGGGAATACTTGGATAAAAATGGAAAATATACATATCAGTAACTCCAGATGACATGGTTTTGAGGATTAACTGATAGCCAAAGGAATAAAAACAATGGGCCAAATGACAAGCCAAGTGGATGTCTAATAACTGCTAATGCTTTAGAAGTCAAACAAAAACCAGGGGAAGTGGAAAACACAGGTTCAATAAAAGAATCAATGTGGCAAAATAGAAAACAAGGTTACCGTTACCGGAGAATGGGGAGGGGCAGACCGGGATAAATTGGGAGGTTGGGGTGGCATATACACACTGCTCTATATAAAGGAGGTAACTAATAAGGGCTTGTTGTATGATACAGGGAACTCTACGCAATACTCTGTGATGGCCTCTATGCGAAAAAATTTTTTAAAAGAGTAAGTGTATGTATACATACAACTGATTCAATTTGCTATATACCTAAAACTAACATAACATTATAAATCAACTGTACTCCATTAAAAAAAATTTTTTAAAGGAAATGTGTACTTTTGGAACAACTATTAAATGCCCCCCACCCCCGCAAAAAAAAAAAAAAACAAATGAGAAATCCTGATATACCTCTTTGAATAACTTGGAAAAGAAGCAAATAAGCAATAAAGGCCGAAAGGCCTTCAGTATGTTCAGCTATGTAACTTGCAAATAAGGAATCTTACAGTTAATATTGTTCACATATTAAAGCACTTAATATAATGGACGACTTTGCTGATCTATCGATGTATATAATTATTGGCTGTTAGAAATTGGTCATATCAAAGTTTCTTGAAAAAATTCAACTGTGACCTTTTTTCTTGAGGGAGAAAATAAATTTATAGATTTTTAATGTCTGGAGCCTCATGGGAAGTAAACAAGATGCATGTTTAAAGAATGTCACTCCAGATAATTACCAATGCCTTTCTTTTTTAAAAAATGATCTAACTATTGTAAAATGATGATATAAAACCTTTACTAATCGAATATTGTATTCTATTGGAAATTAGGCAGCTCAGGTCACTTGCTGCTCATTATTATGCAAATTGTGCAAGTAACTTAACCTCGGTGAACCTCAATTTCCTCATCTATAAACGGGGATGGTAAAAGTATTTACTCCATAGTGTTGCGTCAGGGAACAGCGCTGGCAGAATGCCTAGCTCGCGTCTAGTTAGCATGAAACATTGGGTAAAGACAAGCTTCATAGAGTTTGGTGTTGTGGTTTTAAATATTGGCTTAAATATTGAAATGAGACCATTATAACACCAATAGTTATCAGGAAAGTGATAGAATCTGACCCAAGACTCTATGAAGAGTTCTTTTACCTAGTGGAAAGGTTAGGTTCAGCATGGGATAGTGGAGGGCAGCTACTAGAACAAAGAAATCTATTTCATCAGAATACTTCAATGGACTTAAATTCTTCAGTCAACTCATTACAAATCTGTTAATAAATGCCTTAAATAATAGCAACTTATCAACTCATTCAATACCCCAAAGAATAAGACTTTTGAAACATGAATACAATCTCATAGGAGAATAAAACAGGTGCCTTAGAGAAAACTTAAACTCTTCTTTAAAGAATACGTTCCAATTATATGTTTCTGTTGTTAAAAAAGAGATGCTTAATTTTTTCATCTAGAGCATTGCATGATGACAGATGGGCATTTTTTTCTGTAATTATTCTGATACAGCATGAATAACCACCAGGTACAGAAATTAGTTTCACTCAAAGGGAAGAAATTTAAATTGTGGGAAGAAGAATGAAAATTTTGTTAATTTCCATTTTCTATTGAAAATAAGAACAAAAAAATGAAAGCATCAAAAAAATTGCCATTGTGTCTTCTGCCACAGAGATAATTCTTTGAAAATTCTGTCTTGATAGCATTTATTCAACAGCATTCTCAGAGCTTTGCATAGTGAATTCTCTGGAATACGGAAGCAAGGGAATGACAGTAATTTGCTGTAGCATTATGTAAGACTCCCACTTTTAACAACTGCTTCTCTTCCCTTTCTTACTGGCAGAGAGTATATCGTGAGTTTTACTCACAATCCCAGTAATGCTTAGCCCACACACCCCTATTTCTTTGTAAACTCTAAGGAATAAACACCCTATTGACCCCTCACATCAAGACTTCCTGCAAGAAAATCTAATGAAAAATAAACCATCGATTATTCTTTTAGTGTTACGCCAGTATCTCTGGTTATCCGTTTACAAAGTACATTGGCTAGTGGATTATGTCTTTCAGACTGTTTTTTCAGAATGGCTTAATGGTTCAATCTGGCCTCTTTGTGGTGGATTCAAATCAAAGAAAATGTGAATTCAGATTACCATCTTCGTCAGTTTTCACATTCGCTGGAAACCGTTAGTGCTTATAGCATGTCTCGTCATAGGGCAATTTCATGCATTCAAAACAAATTCTTAACTTTTGTCATAAAAATATGAAGGGCTACGTATAAAACAATTTAGCTTCGCTCAAGATCCTAAAGCTGGGATGAAACCATAAACAACCAGTCTTCAGAATTGATCTGAAAAAGGTAAGATCCTGATGGATACATAATTTTGTTAATCTTCTAGGAATAAGAGATGGCGAAACCTTTGACACCACAGGAGCTTCTCAGTCTTAAGAAATCTAGATTTAGAAACATGGAACAAAATCTGGTACCTGGTATCCATTAGCAAGTGAAGCATTCTAGGAAGAAGTCTAGCCTAGGTTAGGAACAGAGTAGATACACATTAGTGATGCATGCATGCTAAGTTGCTTCACTTGTGTCCAACTCTGTGCGACCCTATGGACTGCAGCTTGCCAGGCTCCTCTGTCCATGGAATTCTCCAGACAAGAATATTGGAGTGAGTTGCCATGCCCTCTTACAGGGGATCTTCCTGACCCAGAGGGCAAACCTGCATCCCTTACATCTAACCGGCATTGGCAGGCAAATTCTTTATCACTAGCACCACCTGGGAAACCCATGCATTAGTGAATGAGATAGCAATTCTACGTGTTATACATAGATTACATACACAGAGTAGCATGCATTTGGTTACTCATTCATTCAACAAATATTCATTGACTTTATATCAAATGCCTTTCTCTCTATGCTGCATTAGGGCAATGCCAAGATATTCACCTTTGCACAATGCCTATACTTGAGAACTTAATAGTTGAGGAAAATAAAGACTCTGATGTACCTGATTTTAGTGTATCATTAAGTGCTGAAAAAAGAGTTACACAAAAAGAACTCTGGGGTAAACCATCTTGTGGGTCTTCATTCATAATAGCAAGGGATTGAATCAGATAATCTCTTTTCTTTCAGCTCTCAAATTCCATGGTTTTGTTTTACATATACAAATAATCTGTAAGGCTGCAAACCCATTTTAAATCATAAAAATTCTTTGTTCCAGTTTGTTAATCATAGATATACCTTGTTGTTTTTCAATGCAATAAAGATAATGCTTTGTAAAGCATTCCTGAGTATCTTGTTATAAAGTCTGTTTAAATTCTTAATTTTAGTTTACTGTTTTACATAAGACTGTTTGTTTTTATTTTGATATATGGCTGGTGTGACTTCCCTCATAACTCAGTTGGTAAAGAATCTGACTGCAATGCTAGGGACCCAGGTTTGATTCCTGGGTTGGGAAGATCCCCTGGAGAAGGAAATGGAAACCCACTCCAGTATTCTTGTCTGGAGAATTCCATGGACAGAAGAGCCCGGTGATTGCATTGTTATCACTTTTAAAAACCGATTGGTCCATTTAAAAATTGAAACTGAGAAATGTGTAGATATCACTGATCTTCCGCAATTTTGGTCGAGCTTCCAGAGGGTGGGATGGAGTGGGCAGGATGGGGAGGCAGCATTGGAGGGCTCTTTCATTTCAGTTCATTTCAGAGAATATCTAGTCTGGGTACTATAATAGGACTTGATATGCAGTGACAATCTGAAAGATAATTATTTCAAAGTGGTAAGACACCTGTATAGCTAGTTCAGTTCAGTTCAGTCACTCAGTCGTGTCCAACTCTTTGTGACCCCATGAACCGCAGCACACCAGGCCTCCCTATCCATCACCAACTGCCAGAGTCTACCCAAACCCATGTCCATTGAGTCGGTGATGCCATCCAACCATCCCATTCTCTGTCGTCCCCTTCTCCTCCTGCCCTCAATCTTTCCCAGCATCAGGGTCTTTTCAAACGAGTCAACTCTTCACATCAGGTGGCCAAAGTATTGGAGCTCAGCTTCAACATCAGTCCTTCCAATGAACACCCAGGACTGATCTTTAGGATGGACTAGTTGGTATGGCTACTAAGTCATTCTAAAAAATTGCCTGCCCTTAGAGATTCTTGGTTCTAAGTTGAATCATTGCCTATGGTCATGTAGGTAAATAGACAAGAATCTGCCTGCCAATGCAGGACACGCAAGAGATGTGGGTTCTATTCCTGGGTCGGGAAGATCCCCTGTAGTACGAAATGGCAACTCACTCCAGTATTCTTTCCTGGAAAATTCCATGGACAGAGGAGCTTGGTGGGCTGCAGCCCTTGGCGTCATAAAGAGTCAGACACGACTGAGCATGCACAAAGATAACAATCACACATTCAATTGAGACCCTTCTGTGTGCCAGATATTTTGTCTACTGTGGATCATCAGGCTAACTATGTGTAAACAAACTGCCAACAGTGCTGAAGCATCCCACCATGGTTTCTCAGCTTCCTCCAGAATTGATCCTGATTGATACCAATTTGCCTATTCTCTCCTTCTGCTATTTGCACTCATCTGTGTAGTTCTGATTCCCATTTGGCCTTAGATCTTGGCTTCTCATGATTGGCTCAAGACCTCCTGCTGCTTTTAGACAAATTTCTGGCTCGAAATTTGCTGGTCATTTCCTCTCAAAGATGATTCTGGCATTTGTTCTTGTGACCTAAGTATTGCAAGTCACGGATAAAAGACACTATTGACATCTGCTGTTGTGCCAGGAAACAGAGAACCCTGGAGAAAGCCCTCCGGAAGGAGCTAGACTCCAGACGTATTTGAATCACTTTTTTATACAAAGTGGGTCCCTGTTATCTTCCTACAGACATTCTCCTACTCAACACAGCATGTTCTGCAGTGAAACACTGATTGTTATCCTCCTCATCTCCTATCTACTCTTGTACTTCTGAGTCTTTGTATATTAAAATGTTTTCAATACTGTCTTCTCAGTCCAGGGGTTTGTACATGTCTTTCACAGTCAGCTCAAGTGTCATTTCCTCTTGGAAGCATTCTGACTTCGCCACACCAAGTGTGAGGTGATCCTCAGTGGTGACCCCGCATCAGTTAAGTCCCTGTTCAGTAACTGTTTGACTTCCCTGTCTGTTTTCCAAATATACTAAGAGTGCTTTCACCTTTTGCAGCATCATGTTCACCTCTGAATCCTCAGTGCCCAGGACAGGGACTGGAACAAAATACATGCTTCATTAAGTGTGGGTTGCGTGTGTGAATGCATTCTTAACAATGGCTCCTTGATTGCTAAATGTCTCCTTCTTGGGATAGCATCACCTTGTGGGATAGTGTCAGGTTCAGAAATGTTTCATCTTTTCCATTTAAAATTAAATTATATTTTCCTGCTACTGCCTGCTTTTTTCAGGTTTTCATTAAGAATAAATAGTGAATATTTGGATTTTTCCCTCATGGTGCTTTGGGGATGTTTCTGTGTTATAAACACTTGTTTTGGCATTTGTCTCTTCTGGTGAATTACCAGCATTCATCCAGTCAGTACATTTTTATATGAGGAAAGTATTTTTCAAAGTATCCAAGGACTGTATCATGACTGTTACCCATTATTTTGACAATACCTTCTTTCTACCGACTAACTTTATCATATCTTCCACTGGAGTCCTTCAAACTCAATGTACTCCATTATTGCTGGAGATTTATAGTTCACTCTTAAAATCAGCCATCCTCATACATTAGCTTGGGGTTTCTCAATTTTGTTCAGGTGGCAAAACGCCTGGAAAAATGACACATGTTGATGTAATGGACTCTCACTTAAAGGAGAAGCACTTTTAGTTACAGAAAATGTGGGTATATTCTATGTACACGAGGTAAAAGCCACAACACTGAACGCCCATATCCTTGGAAAAGAATGAGGTCGGTGAACTAGACATAATCATTGCAGTAATTTATTTTTTATTTCTTTCTTTCTTGTGAAAAAAATAAATGCAAAGATTCTATATTTTTCTATGTGACGACTTAATACTTATGGCAGACCACAATTTCTTCCTGGATGGAAGGTAGTTTGTATCTTTCAGGGTGTGTTAATTACTCTGTATTTTATGAAATGCCTTTTAAAACTATGTTTCTATAAAACACATATTTTTCCACTAAACTGAGTATAGACTAGATGTATAGAATATATAGATATAAAATATATATTTTTCTAATATTTTTTAATTTATAAAGTTAATGAATATTATTTAGTCCAATTTTTTGTTTTTCCCTCATTATTATTCTTTACTCAAAAAAATTTTTTTTGTAGGAGTATAGTTGCTTTATAATGTTGTATTAGTTTTTTCTCTACAGCAAAGTGAATCAGCTATATATATGCATATATCCCCTCTCTTTTAGATGCCCTTCTCATTCAGGCCATCACAGAGCACCGAGCTTCCTGTGCTACACCGTAGGTTTCCATTAGTTGTCTGTTTTATACATAGTATCAATAACATATATATGGCAATCCCAATCTCCCAATTCATCCCACCTCCCATCCTTCCTTGGTGCCATATACTTGTTCTCTACATTTGTGTATGTATTTCTGCTTTGTAAATAAAATCATCTACACCAGTTTTTTTCAGATTGCACATATCCATTAATATGATTATTTGTTTTTTTCTTTCTGACTTACTTCACTCTGTATGGCAGTTTCTAGGTCCATCTACATCTTTACAAATAACCCAATTTTGTTCCATTGTATGTATAAATATATACATCTTGATTATTCATTCCCCTATTGATGGAACTTCAGATTGTTTCCATGTCCTTCACGTTTTGATTCTTTGATGTCACCTGCTAGTAAATGACAAAGTGAATTTACAAGTAGTGAATCAGTGTAAATTCAAACTCCATAATGATAATAACAATAATAATAATCTTGTAACCACTCTTAATCATCTGTTCTATATAAAATAAACTGCATATTGAATTTTATTTATATTCATTATATAACGTAGTTCTTCTACTGACAACAGAGAATTCCACTTGGCAGATGAGGAAACTGAGGTTATAGAGAATAAATAACTCATCTAATGCCTCTTGAAGTTTCTGCTCCTTCTTTATCATTCTCTTGCCCTGAATTTCACATATTCTTTGGCAATTATATTGAAGTGAACAGAGGAGGATATTCTAATCAAATACTTTTATGATATTAGTGTGATGGAAAAAATTAACCCAGAATTTTAGGCAGTGTCTCATAAAGCTTTTATATTGTTTCTATTTTGATGGGGAGGGGCTCATTCTTACTTTTACAAGGTAGCAAGATATAAATTGAATAACTTTAACAATGGTCAGTTGCAACCAGGATTCTGTAGCATTAGGAGGTTTTCTCTGTGAATTTTCATTTGACCTGCCTTCTCTGAAACTCTGAATCCATCACTGGTGTGATGCTGACTTGAGTGGCTTTGTTCTAACATACAAAGCCTGAATAAAAAGCAAATACATTCAGAAATATGTAAATTGGAACTCAGTTCATGGAATAATATATTTTCCCCCTTTGAAAGAAAAATACAGTTCTCTGGATTTATAGCCACCAAAGAGCTTTATTGACACGTTAATTTCTGAACATCATTTAGATAAATCCCTGAGTCTTGCCCGTCCCATCATATGATTTGTGATGCTTTCCAGAGTGTCTGGGTCCAGAAATCAATGACTGCCTTGTGCTTATCAACATATGCCATTCTTCATCTGTGACAGACAGAGCATGGGAAATAGATTCCTGTTAATTTTTAATCAGATTCACAAATAACATCCCTTTGGGGGTACAGAAAAGAGTTAGCTGTGCAGAGACTTTAAGATACATTAAAAACTCACATCAAATATACATCAAGACACAATATTAAAGTCCTCACAGGTATAGTCAAAACAGCCATCCACAAGAGCATCAGTTTGCTTAAAATGCCTCAGGGAGAGTGCTCCCATCACGTACAGCTTACCATCTGTGACTTTCCATTAACTCTGCGATGGCATGACCTCTTTGGTAAGTCTACCTCCACAGGCCTACTCTGGGCTTTCCCAGCATGACTGGGAAGGTTGCACTTGTGAACAAATGCTCCTACTTCTTCTTCATTCTGTGATGGCTTTTGATTTAGTGCACCCTTAGTGAGTGAAAGTGCTGCATGCAATATGCCAGCAGATTTGGAAAACTCAGCAGTGGCCACAGGACTGGAAAAGGTCAGTTTTCATTCAATCCCAAAGAAAGGCAGTCTCAAAGAATGCTCAAACTACTGCACAATTGTGGTCATCTCACACGCTAGTGAAGTAATGCTCAAAATTCCCCAAGCCAGGCTTCAGCAATATGTGAACCGAGAACTTCCAGATGTTCAAGCTGGTTTTAGAAAAGGCAGAGGAACCAGAGATCAAATTGCAAACATCCACTGGATCATCGAAAAAGCAAAAGAGTTCCATAAAAACATCTATTTCTGCTTTATTGACTATGCCAAAGCCTTTGACTGTGTGGATCACAATAAACTGTGGAAAATTCTTCAAGAGATGGTAATACCAGACCACCTGACCTGCCTCTCGAGAAACCTATGTGCAGGTCAGGAAGCAACAGTTAGAACTGGATATGGAACAGACTGGTTCCAAATAGGAAAAAGAGTATGTCAAGGCTGTATATTGTCACCCTACTTTTTTAACTTATATGCAGATTACATCATAAGAAACGCTGGGCTGGAGGAAGCACAAGCTGGAATCAAGATTGCTGGGAGAAATATCAATAACCTCAGATATGCAGATGACACCACTCTTATGGCAGAAAGTGAAGAGTAATTAAAAAGCCTTTCGATGAAAGTGAAGGAGGAGAGTGAAAAAGTTGGCTTAAAGCTCAACATTCAGAAAACTAAGATCATGGCATCTGGTCCCATCACTTCATGGCAAATAGATGGGGAAACAGTGGAAGCAGTGTCAGATTTCAGTTTTGGGGGCTCCAAAATCACTGTAGATAGTGATTGGAGCCATGAAATTAAAAGACGCTTACTCCTTGGAAGGAAAGTTATGACCAACTGAGACAGCATATTAAAAAACAGACACATTACTTTGCCAACGAAGGTCCGTCTAGTCAAGGCTATGGTTTTTCCAGTGGTCATGAATGGATGTGAGAGTTGGACTGTGAAGAAGGCTGAGCGCTGAAGAATTGCTGCTTTTGAACTGTGGTGTTGGAGAAGACTCTTGAGAGTCCCTTGGACTGCAAGGAATATCCAACCAACCCATCCTAAAGATTAGTCCTGGGTGTTCATTGGTGGGACTGATGCTGATGCTGAAACTCCAATACTTTGGCCACCTCATGCGAAGAGCTGACTCATTGGAGAAGACCCTGATGCTGGGAGGGATTGGGGGCAGGAGGAGAAGGGGACGACAGAGGATGAAATGGCTGGATGGCATCACCGGCTTGATGGACATGAGTTTGAGTAAACTCCAGGAGTTGGTGATGGACAGGGAGGCCTGGCGTGCTGCGATTCATGGGGTCGCAAAGAGTCGGACACGACTGAGTGACTGAACTGATTGAACTGAACTAGTGACTTATGGACAGTCTCATTTTTATAAAGCTATTTATGAGAAATAGGAACTGTGTGATGGCAAGGTATAACAGGAAGTGAAAGTGAAAGTTTCTCAGTCACGTCTGACTCTTTGTGACCCCATGAACCGTATAGTCCATGGAATTCTCCAGGCCAGAATACTGGAGTGGGTAGCCGTTTGCTTCTCCAGGGGATCTTCCCAGCCCAGAATCTGAATCCAGGTCTCCCCATTGCAGGTGGATTCTTTTTTTTTTTTTTTCAGTGGGTTTTGTCATACATTGATATGAATCAGCCATAGAGTTACACGTATTGCAGGTGGATTCTTTACCAGCTGAACCACAAGGGAAACCCAAGAATACTGGAGTGGGTAGCCTATCCCTTATTTGGCAGATCTTCCTGACCCAGGAATCAAACCGGGGTCTCCTGCATTTCAGGAAGATTCTTTACCAACTGAGCTATGAGGGAACCCCAGGTATAACAGAGAAATATCACAAATGGTCACATTGAGGAACAAAATCTTACTTCCTGTGATGTTGTTGTCATTGTTGTTTAGTCTCTACATCATGTCCAGCCCCATGGAATGTGACTGACTGGTGATATTGGTTATCGTTAATGATGCTGTCTAGGACTTGACATTCATCTTACATTCATGCCAGGTAATGTTTCCCTCATCAACTCTCTTTTCCTTAATATTGATGTTACTCAGACTTCATTGTCTTAACCCATTGCTTTTTGGTCTTCGCATAGTGTTCATCTCATTACTTGATTCAGTCTGATGTCTTTATCTTTTACCTGCATGCTTTCGCCTTCAGCTTTAGCCTCTTGCTTGTGATTCAGTCATAGAGGTCTAAATATAGGCTGTACACTTGCACTTGACAGGACCCATTATCTCTGCTCTCTCTACTCTTCTTTTCCTGGTGGGTGCTCTGATCCTCTCCGGGAACACAGAAGACGTTTTTGACTCATCTCTCTCCTATATATCTGTCCTTCAATCCTTCATCAGGTGATACCAATTATATCTTCAGATGTTTCTAGAATGTACACCCTTTCTGTTCCACTGTATACCTACTTCTACTAACCAGGTAGAGGCTCTTATCATCTCTTCCTATACAATTTCAGTGGCTTCCTGTTTTCTTTTACTCCAGTCATGCTCCAACTCCTTAATCAATCCCTCTCACAACCAAAATGATGTCCTTACAGTGTACACCTTAGCACATCACGCCAGCCCTCAAGACATTTACAAACTCTCCATTGACTGTGGGGTGAAGTTTAAGTTCGTTAGTACTACATGCTCAGTCACTTGGTCATGTTCAACTCTTTGTGAACCCCACGAACTGTAACCTGCCAGGCAATTCCATGGACTGTAGCCCACCAGGCTCCTCTGTCCATGGGATTTTCCAGGCAAGAACAGTGGAGTGAGTTGCCATTTCCTCCTCCAGAGGATCTTCCTGACTCAGAGATTGAACCCAAGCCTTTTGTGTCTCCTGCATAGGCAGGCGGATTCTTTACCACTGCACCATCTGGTTCGAGTGGCATGTAAATAATTTTATGTCTTGATCCAATCTTCCTCTACATGCAATTTCTTTTCACTTTTAAGCTCATACTCTAATTAATACTAATTTCATACTCTAATTAATAAACTTTATATTCCTTTAACATTTTGTGTGTTCATTTGCTTTGATCCATTTAAGAAGGAGGTCCATCTTTCTTTTCTTGGCTACTACTTACTCATCTTTCAAGGTCTTGTTTTCTTCTGGGAGTCATACATTAACCCAAGGTTGGAAAAAGTGGTCCTCCATGCTCACAGAATATGAAGTATACATCTGTATTATCCTTAGTACTTATGACAATATCCTCCATGTCGTCTTACCTTAATGTAAGTTTCTTAGGAGCTACCTGCTTATTTTATTCTTTGGCTTCATTCTTCTAGCCAAGTGACTAGCATAGCGCCTGGCAAGTGTGAAGAGCTCATTTTTTCCTGATGTGAACTGAGAGGTATTTTGAACATCATTATGGACACATGAATCAAGACTTAAATTCTGAGGTTTTCACAATTAGATGTCATTATTCAATTTTCAAAGTGTTTAGTGAATTTATTTCTGATACTTTTTAGGGTAAGGATACAGGAGGAGGGTAAAGTATGGTTCTTAACCTGAAGGAACGTATTAGTGCAACCAGTATACTAGGGGTATAAGATATTTCATAATCATTATTTAATTGCATGGATTGCATGTTTCACAAAATTCACATGTATACTTTGTGAATTTGAATACATTAATATTATGTATAATGTATGCATTCAGAAGATAGGTACAATTGTTAACTCTATACCAGGCATTAGGACAGGCACTGAGAATTTTACAGCTATAAGACATGACCCTTACCCTCAAAGAATTTACAGTCTAGTTTGGGATTAAACTGAGGAGCGATCACAGATTCATAATGCAGTGTGATGAGTGTTCCATGTGCACCAGGAATATGCATGAATAAAAGAGTGCACTTGCCCTTGATTTGAGGGGTTCACACAAGAACTAGTATAGTGAATGGTGTAGGTGGTTCGGGGGGATCAAAAAGAATTAAGGAAGGAAGGGGTGAGTGTACATTGAGAAGTGGGTAAAGATTTCATGCGCGATACGGAAACTGAGTTAGACATTAAGGGACTGGTTACGTGGTGAGTATGATATGACTCATCAGACACCATTAAAATTATTCAGCATAGATAGGATATAAGTGTAATCAAATTGTGATGTATATTTTTCTTTCCTCTCTTATTTTGAGAAGGGAAAAACTCAAATAATTTCTTGTTATGCTATGCTTATCACATGGTTATTTCCTTTCACTCACAGTCAAGTTTCATAAATGAAATTCATCTATGAAAATCATGCATGATATTTAAAGAATAGTTTCAACAATATTTCAAAGTTCATTATGGGGAAATACTGTAACCTGCCTCTGGCAAATTTTGTGCAGCAATCTATCTTATATATGAGAATTTCAGGAAGAGATTATCTTTATGATCCTTTAATAATAGGTGGGATAGGATGGGGAAATAAAGAAAACACCCAACACATCAGCGATGGAACACCATCACCTACTTGTATTTCTATTTCTTGGTTAGACTTTTCCTGGGTTGTGGTTCTTTAGAACTTTGTAAAACATCACATCAGCAAATCTCAAAGAATCATAGGGCATGAGTTCATTTTCCATCTGATCAGTGAAAATAGCATTTTAATCACGAAACTTACAAAGCACTGAGGATCTCCAGTTTCAAGAATTTAAAAAATCAGTCCTTAAAGCATTAATCTAAATATAAAAATGTTAAATGGTCCTTTTACTCATTTAACAAGTTTTTTAACCAAAACTCAAGATAAAACTTTCCTCAGAAAGCTTCCTCAAGTAATGTGTACTGTAACACCCAGCAAATGCCTACTTGTGAAGTGTTCCCAAATGACCAGTAGATTATTGCATCACACACTGAAGGTCACAGTGGCTGCCAGTGGTCAGGTGCATTAACCTCAAGGCCAGGCTCACGCTACTCTTTTTTCTTCCAGCTTTATTGAGATATAATTGACCTACAGCACTGTGTAATTTTAAGGTATATAGCATAATTACTAGACTTACATACATCATGAAATGATTATCACAATAAGTTGTTAAACATCCAACATCTCATATAGATACAAAAATTAAAAGAATAGAAAAAATTTCCTTATGATTAAAAACTCTTAGGATTTACTCTCTTAACACTTTCGTATATTAACACACAGCAGTATTAATCATATTGTACACTACATCACTAGTACTTATTTATTTTATAACTGGAGGTTTATACCATTTACCTGCCTTCATTCAATTCCCCCTCCTCCCTACTTCCCACCGGTGGAAACCACATATCAGATCTCATTTTTTGTCAGTTTGTTTATTTGTTTATGAAGTCCCCTTGAACTACATCCCTATGTTAGCTTATGTTATACAACATAGTGGTTCAATATTTCTATACATTTCAAAGTGATCGCCATGATAAGTCTAATTACCACCTGTCAACATATAAAGATATTATATTAAACAAATGTAACTACTGACTATAATTCCCACACTGCACATTTCATATATGTGGCTCTTTTATTTAACAGCCAGAAGTTGGCATCTCTTTATCTGCCTCCTCTATTTCTTTTCTTCTCTTACTCTCTGCCCTTCTGATAAATACCTGTTTGTTCTCTGCATCTATAATTCTATTTCTGTTTTGTTATGTTTCTTCATTGTTTTTAGATTACACACATAAGTGAAATTATGCAGTGTTTATTTTTCTCTGTCTGACTTATTTTACTTATCCTAACAGATCCATCCATGTTTTATCACAAATGACAAGATTTCATTCTTTTTCATGGCTGAATAGTGTTCCATTATATACACCACATCTTTATCCATTCATCTACTGATAGATACTTAGATTGCTTCCATATCTTGGCTATTGTGAATGATGCTGCAGTGAACTCTGGGACGCATATATCTTTTTGGATTAGTGTTTTTGTCTTCTTTGTATAAATACCCAGGAATGGGATTGTTAAATCATATGGTACTGCTATTTTCTAACTTTTTGAGGAATCTCCATATGTTTTACATAACAGTGGTACCAAATTTGCATTTCTACCAACAGTGCATGAAGGTTCTCTTTCTTTTCTCCATACTTTCACCAACACTTTTTATTTGTTGTCTTCTTGATAATGGCCATTCTTACAGATGTGAGGTGATGTCTCACTGTGGTTTTGATTTGTGTATCTCTGATGATTAATGATGTTGAAAATCTTTTCATGTGCCTGTTGGCCATCTGTATGTCTTCTTTGGAATAATGTCTGTTCAGGTCCTCTGCCCATTTTTAAATCCAATTTTTATTTATTTTGAGTTGTATGAATTCTTTGTATATTTTGGACATTAACCCCTTATTGGATATACTTTTTATGTAAGGTGATTACTCTGCTTTGAAAGGTTCTTCTCTTCTGAGAACAGAGTGACATTTTGTCGATCCATGTCTTGCTTATTTGGTCTCCCATTGACAAGAAACACACATATTTATGAAATAGCTGACAAAGGCAAATGATGTGTTTGTGGTGATAGAACAGAGAGAAACAAGCTGGCAAGCACATATGGTGAGCAGGGCATCAGAAAATCAAGTCCTGATTCACCAAGAGCGAGATCAGCATTTTGGTACATTTTATAGACATAGAATTTCACTCTTTTTAATAAAACAGGAATAGTAAAGTTATGGAAGAAATACAGTTTAGTATTGAGCATTTCCACCCCCCAAATAAACATTCCCAGTTATTTGCTTTAGATTTTGAAAAGGTCTTTGGCCTCTTTCAGACAAACACACAAAACTATGATTGCGTGTGTGCTAAGTCGCTTCAGACATGTCTGACTCTTTGCAACTTTATGGGCTGTAGCCCACCAGGCTCCTCTGTCCATGGGCTTCTCCAGGCAAGAATACTGGAGCGGGTTGCCACACCCTTCTCCCGGGAATCTTCGCTTCCGGAGATCAAACCCATGATGAGTCCTCTGCAATGGCAGAAGACACTAGCGCCACCTAGGAAGCCCACTATGATTGCAGTTATAACTAATTTTTAGAAGCCATTTCAGGCCTACTACTTAAGCAGAAAGTAATGATTAACTGAATTCACTTTTATATACTTGTTCAGTGTATTCAGAGTTGTTGAGGACAATTCAAGAAGAGAAACAGTTCCTGCTTCAGCTACCTAATACTGAGTGAACTGTGCCTGATGATATGAACTAGTGGTAAACCAAGGTGATTGCACTGAGCTGTACCTTATATGTTGCAGTTTTGTGAAACAGCATTTGGATAGAGGTAAAGATTTTTGTTTTAGTAGAAGTTATAATCACGAACATCATCATTATTATATTTTCTACCAGGTTACAATGCCTATTATGACAAATATGCATGTATATATATTTATATATGTATACATATATGTATAGTGCTTCTGCTTTATAAGATATCTTTAAGATATCTGCTTTATAAGGTAGAAGACAAAGATCATGTTCTCACTCTGACAGAATGATTGATTAAACTAACTTCTTCCTAACCCTTCTGTTAGAAAATACCTGGAAGTGATGAAAAAACTGTGACAAATACATTTAAAGTACTGCCAAATTTAAAATAAAGAAAGAAGTATCTGCAAAGAACAAAACTCAATGGGGAAATGGAAGTCAAGGTACTAAACACAACTTGACATGGGGAGAGAAGTTTGGAATGATGGTGGATATGGTGGTACGGAGTCGGAGGAAGATTAGGAGAGTTATTCTATTCTGCAGCTGGGCTTTAATTTCCAATATAGACAAATAATAAACCTTGAGTAAGACAATGAGTTGAAAAGTGAGAGATTTCTACATGTATTTAGAACCACTGAAGGACTGTCGTAAATAAACAATGTAAAGATTCTGAGTTATGCTTCTGGTTTTATCCAGGTGTTACTGGACCACTGTTCTCACAGACACTATTAACAGTGAAAAAAGATGCAAAAGAAGATGAACTTACAGCACTGAAGAGAAGATAAAACCAGGTATATTGTGAAGGAGAGGTGACATTTTGAAGAGAACGGCATAGACAGCATAAACTACTCATTCTTGTGGCAGTTAGCAAAGAGGGCATCATGAACTCTGTTAAGAAACATGCAGTTCTTCTGGAACAAAGAACTAGTGAGTGGAGTTTGCTGCTATCAAATTACAGTATAAAAACAGATACAATCTAAAGAGCTGAGAGAAAAAAAATATGAGCAGAACTTCAGGGAAAGTGAAAGTCGCTCAGTTGTACCCAACTCTTTGCGATCCCATGGACTAAACAGTCCATGGAATTCTCCAGGCCAGAATAATGGAGTAGGTAGCCGTTCCCTTCTCCAGGGGACCTTCCCAATCCAGGGATCGAGCCCAGGTCTCTGGCATTGCAGGAAGATTCTTTTCCAGCTGATTCTGTATCAGATGGATTCTCTATCAGGGAAATGTGGGTCAAAACCAAAAGTACTAATATTCATATAATTGGAATCACAGAAAGAGAGAAAATGGCTGCAGAAAATGTGTATTAAGAAATAAAGGTTAGATTTTCCCCAAATGTGGACAAAATTATAAATTTATAGATTCAAGAAGCTCACTATCTCCAAATATTATAAACTAAAACAAAAGAAAAAACCTTTGCCAAGACACATCACTGCTGAAATTCAAAAGTAAAGAAAATAATCTTGAAAGCAAGGGAAAAAAAAAAACCACATTAGTTTAGAAGATTAACCATGCGCAGTTTTTTGTACACCAATTAAACATCAGTAAAGCAGGATAAATGGTATGTATCTGGGTAAATATAAAGGACTATACTTTTTAAGATCTTTAAAACATGTATTACCGTTAAAAGCAAAAATTATCATGTTTATAATGGGTTTCAATGTATATAAAAGTAATATATATGAGAATTAGAAGGGCAGGTCCAAGGAACCTATATGGATATAAATCTTCTTCTTTACTTAAAATAGCAGCAGAATAGTAACTCTAATTGGTTGTGAATGGAAGGTATGTGCATTTTACTACTTAGAGCAACTATTAAAGAAATGATACAAAGAGAGTTAGCCAAAAGGCCAATGCTGTTGTTGAGTTGCTAAGTCATGTCCAACTCTTTGTGACCCTATGGACTGTAGTCTGCCAGCCTCCTCTGTCCATGGGATTTCCCAGACAAGAATACTGGAGTGGGTTGCCATTTCCTTCTCCAGGGGATCTTCTTGACCCAGGGATTAAACCCATGTCTCCTGCATTGTGGATTCTTTAACACTGAGCCACCAGGGAAATTCTAAAAGGCCAATAGGTAAATTTAAAAGGAATTTAAATTTTTTTAAATTGTTCAAATTTTTAAAAATTTAAATAGAATATTAAAAATAGTTCAGTAATCCAGAAGGAAGAAGGGAAAGAGGCTTAGAGAAACATTAAAGGAGGGGACAAACAAAAAATGAATAATAAAATTGTAGTGCTAACTGCCAAGAAAAGATGTTTTAAAAATGAGATATTATTTAATATGTGTTGGTTTGGTTTGGAAAGTATGACACTTATGTGTGGGTATAGCAAAATTGTGGCTATAGCAAAATTGATTCTCATATATTGCTGTTGTGAATGCAAATTACTATCAACACTACATAGTGATAGCCTATACGTGAGCAATTTAACTTTTATGTGTATGCCTTAGAGAAACTATGGTAAACACGCTTGAAAAACATGTGCAAAGATTTATTGAAAAATTTTTTAAAACTAAGTTTTAATAGAGGGAAAAATGCAAACAATTTAGCTTTATAGAATTTAATTCTGCCAAAATATTCAATATAATTCTGACAGAGTATAGCTCTGACAAAATGTGATCCACTGGAGAAAGTAATGGCAAACCACTTCAGTATTCTTGCCTCGAGAACTCCATGAGCAGTATAGAATATAATGCCAGTTAGTTAACATTAAAATTTTAAAAATGCTGCACATAGTTTATAGATACTACAGTACGTTTAAAGCTCTGACTAGGAACTACAAAATCATGAGCATCATCACATTTGTGCAGGAAGGTAATAAGCATGAGAAGGTAGCTATACTGTTAAGATTTTTGAAAGAAACCAGAAGCAAAAATAATATTTTTTAAAAGAAAGGAAATACACAATTACTTATAGCTCCTATTTATACAATTCACTTTACAGGCCTTTTTACCCCATAGTGCTTTTTGTGATGATAATTTCAGTGTCAGCTGATTGAGTTATCCAGGGATAATGAAAAAAGGAACAAATACTGCTCAATCATCTCCTGCTTTATTCATCATTCTTAGGAAAGGCAGCAGTCTGATTGGAATGTACACATTTCAATTCTTCCTAATTTGCTAGGGGTTGAGGTAGGACTCACAGTCTGTGATGTCCCATTCCTGACACCTGGTTTTGACACTTTATAATTTCCTTTTTTAGAATTTAGAATTTCCTTTCTAAGAATTTAGAATTTCCTGGGGCAGTGGCTTCACCAGTGCTAGAACTGCCATGGCTATGTTAAAAGTATTATAACTTTCAATCTCCTGTACATGTTTCCAAATATTTTACAGGTTAAGCGAGTATCATTTCTTACTCTCTAAAGCAGCTCACAATAATTGAGGAAGAACTCTAAAAATTGAGAAGTCAAAAATGGAAAGTCATAGTGCAATGCTATGCAACAATTAAAAATAATGACATGGTAATATGCTCCCACAATACTATTAGGGAAAAAACAGTGTCCAAATCCATAGTTTGATGCTACTAAGGTAGAAATTTTGTTAAAGTTAGTAATAATTATAAACACATGGATGCATAAACTCATATTTCCCCAGGGTGGGAGTGGAAGGGAAGTCTTTGTACCAAAATGTTACTTCTGTTTATCACTGCTTAATGGAATCCATGACTACACATTTTTCTTTCTTTCTGTATTGTCTATTGTTCAATGGGTGCTTTTACTTTCATAATTTAGAATGTTCAACTCTAAAGACAATTAATTTAAACTTGATTTAAATTTAAATAAATTTCAGAAATTTGGCAGTTTCAGAAATTTGGTAAATTTCAGAAATATGGCATCTGTTTTTGCCCACTTCCTACAAATAGTGTGTTAAAGTTACAGTGCTATCTAATTATAGCTAATTCAAAGATAAATTTAGTTTTATTTCCACATTTGTTACTGAGGGCTTCCCAGGTGGCACCAGCAGAAAAGAATCCACCTGCCAATACAAGAGACACAAGAGATGCAAGTTCAAACCCTGGGTCAGGAAGATCCTCTGGAGGAGGAAACGGCACCCCATCCCAGTATTTTTGCTTGGAGAATCCCATTGACAGAGGAGACTGGCAGGGTACAGTCATGGGATCTCAAAGTGTCGGACACAATTGAGCGCCTATCACAGCACGTCTGTTACTGAATTTGGTTTTGAAAGGAGTATACTTTTCAATCTTTGTGATTATCAATTTAGAACAGATCAAATATAAAATTTGGTTTAAGTTCTGCAGTCAAAATCTAAGATAGATAATTTACTTTCTTTTCTAAAGCAGAGTACTTCTAAGATCAGAGGATCCAGATGACTTCTTTCAAGAGAGTTTATTTATATTTTTCTCCTTTTGTATTGACCACGAAGTAGTATTTGGATGAGCCCTGTCATATGGACTTGAATGAAAAAAGTATTTTATTAAAATGTAAAGTGAGGTTACCTTCTATTCTATCCCCAAACAACAAAAAATCAAAATTAAGCTACTCTAAGAAACAGAACATTTGCAAAATTTTTATTCTCCAGCATTTGGATAGTATTTAGCTCAAGTATTTTGATACCATTTGCCAAGGAAGAAGCTGAGAACACAAAAACGCTTGCTAGGGTATTTTTCTCTTTCTTTTTCTGCTTAGATTTCTCATCCATAATACATTGGATTGATTCTTTTGTTGGTAGTTTAATATAAGGGTAGTCCACAAATTTTTTTCTCTAAGTCAGTCTCTTAGGATAAATAAATTATCAACATATGCACCCACATTTCTAATTAATAAGATGTTTATTTTACGCTAATAGCATGAAATAAAGAGTGGAATTTCATATGATTATGTCCATTGGGTAGTTGCAGTCTCTTGAGTTTTTGTTATTTGAAGAGTTGTATTACTGTAATTTGAAATCAATGCAACTAGAATTAATTTAAAAGTTCTTATGGAGAAATTTTCATTTAGTTTAATTTTGCATTTTTCTTACTGTATTTCTCTTTACATACATAGTACATTTATAGGCATGCTGGAAAATTTTTTTGACACAGTTTGGTTTTCCAGGTTGGTTAAGATATCTATGGAATTACAAAAGCCTTTCATTGGTCCCTCCTCCTGGAAAGTTCTTTAACCAGGTATCTGTTTTGATAACACTTTCATCAACTTCAAGTCTCTTTGCTCAGTTTCACCTTGTGGCTTATCTTGAATATCCTATTAATTTGGTAAACTCCTTTTACTCATTTTGACCCCACCCTCACTCTCCTAATTTCCCATACTTCAATCTACATTTTCCTTTCCCTGAAGCACTTATCAACTTTCACCATATTATATAATTTACTTCTTTCTTATATTTACTGTTAAATGTGTAATTCTTCCTCCTAGAATGCAAGCATCTTGAGGGCAGGAATCTTTGTCTTTGGGGCTTAATAATACATCCTAAGAACTAAAAACACCTGCTGGATCATCACAAGTTCTCAACGCGTGTTTTCTTTAAATTATTTGAAGTCAAATGAGGTATCAGTGAAATACCAGCAGATTATTTCACTGTTTGGGAAATGAATGTGATGTAGCCCATCCCATTGTAACTTGACTTCAAATACTGTTTCCTAATGTATTCACTGAGCAATGATGCTAGTGTTGTCCTGGCACACTTGGATTCTGTTGAATAAGTCAAAATCATGGCCATGGACAGGTGACTGACTGCTTGGTTATTTGAGGCCACTAATGGTCATATTAGAGTCATTTTTACTAAGCTTTCCTCTAATTCTCCCCTCCATGTGTGGAGGTGTAGGTTTTTTACAAAGGAATGTTTTAATCTAAAAATGTTTCTCAACACTAAACCTTAGACTGATAATTATCATCTCTTCTCTAAGCATACAACTGCAAGAATGAGGGGAATAAGGAACTATAAGACAGAGAGAACCATGGCTTTTCATTTCTAAGAGGGAGCAATCAATGATAAAGACATGGAGGCCCATGTTTGGGAGATATTCTTTCATATCATCTTACAGTTATGGGAGAAAATGATTAACAGGAATGGAGTCGGATTAAATGATCTAACCAAGCCATAGCTACATTCCTTCAATCTTCTTAGTGTCTTGGGCTTTTGGGTGAATGAATTGTTCCAAAATGGCCTCATTCAAGGAAATCTTAAAGAATGATCAAACAATGTAGAAAATGTATTTGACTGGCCCCAAGTAGCTGGTCTAAGCTGACACTGGGGGTTCTCACATCTATGTGCTGCTCGGTATGATGGATGGGGTAAGTGCATCCTGATTAGTGTCTAGGGATGGACAGAGAGTTAATGCAGAGAGTCAGCAGTTTATAAATCTATTACTGACATCTTGGCTGACTCTGACCTTTGCAGTGCCAGAGTAGATGACAGCGTAATACACTGGTACCAACGGCTAGCTCCCAGGAAAGCTTATACTTCATCTTGAATCAAATTTTAATTACGAACCAATAGCAGAATTTATCGATACTTATAGCCTTTCTACTGCGATATTTTGTATTATACTGGAGTGGGTAGCCATTCCCTCCTCCAGGGGAATCTTCCCAACCCAGGGATCAAACTCAGTTCTCCCCATTGCAGGCAGATTCTTTACCAGCTGAGCCTCAAGGGTAGCCCGAATTATACTAAGACAGCTAAAGAAGACTATATATCTTATTTTGGGTCTCTAATTTTTTCTTAGAATACATATTGCTATCTTTATGTAATTGTATATGTGTGTGTGTATGTGTAGCAAACACTTGAAATAGCTAAAACTCAAGAAGACTAGAGCTCTGTTAAGTTGTAAAATTTAATTGTCACTTACCCTCTTGATGAAGTCTGTTTCTTGAGATGTTCCCAACTCAGGGATCAAACCCAAGTCCCCTGTATTACAAGCGGATTCTTTACCATCTGAGCCACCAGGGAAACCCCTTCAAAACACTACATTTTCCATTTAAGTCTTAAAGTTAATTCTTTCCATTAATCAGGGAATCAGTACAACAGAGTTGTTAAAGCCTGGTACTAGGGTCACCAGTCCTGAATTTTAATCCCAGCCGTATCACTTACTAGCTGGATGACCACGGGCAAATGACTAGTCTTACTGAGTTTTAGTTTCTTCTTTCCTCAAAAAGGAGAATAACACCTCCCAGAGCTCTTGTGAGAATGTGAAAATATATATTTTGTAAATTTTAGTCATTTAGTCTTCATTCATGGTGCCCTTTCTATCTCACTATTTTCTTCACTGTGTGCTTACACAGAAGGGTAGATTGTTCTGCTTTTTCATAGTTGGAAAACTATTTCTAAAAATTAATGGTGAAGCCATTCATCTGAATGTACCTTTGCCCCAAAATTTCTACTTCCTTCTCTCTGAGCCATTCTACTCTGAATATAGCTTAATTCACCTCTAGTCCTTTAATTTGTAGGAATAAATTATTACTCTTCTTTTCCCCTCTCATCTATAGATATCTCTCAGGCAAAGGAAACGAACTTTGTGACCGACAAAATTACTGTATAGCATGGGGTAGGGTAAACACATTACAGATCTCAATAATGTGTTGGTCATTGTCGCTGGTTTCTCCTGTACACGTTCAGAAGTTCCTTGAATTCATTTCACTCTTTCATGTCTCTTTTCCCGGCTCACACAATCCCACAACCTCTCCACATAGAACAGTTAGAACTTATTTATCCAGTGAGACTCGGCTCATTTATTGTTTTCCACTAATAGTTTCTTGCCTGCCACACATCCCTGCCTCCATTTCCACCCTCCAAGGAGAGATAATCTCTCTCCTGCTCTACTTTACTGTAAGCATACTTCTTACAAGTTCTTCTAAGCATGATGGTGTGTGTTGTCTGTCTTTGTTCACTAGATGCTAGACCTTAGAGTCTGCTGCCACAGCATTGCCTCATCCTTTTGGAGACAATCTCCAGTGGGTGTTTCTCGCTACAGAGCTTTACTGCCAGGGCTAGAATCAGTGTCTTCTGCTCTGGCCCTGATCTAATTCTAATGAGTCGACTACAACTGTCACTATTTACATTGATTATATGTGAAGTAGTATATTGTAGTGGTTTGGTAATAAATTATCTGATTGTACATCCTAACTCTACCAATTTGTCTTTTGGTTGGTTACCTACTACTTGAGTGTGGGCAAGCTGCTTCTCTGATGTTTGTCTATGTGAGCTCAGTCATGCCTGATTCTTTGCAAGCCCATGGACTGTAGCCCGCCAGGCTCCTCTGTCCATGGAATTTCCCAGGCAAGAATACTGGAGTGGGTTGCCATTTCCTACTCCAGGGGATCTTCCCAACCCAGGGGTCAAACCCATGTCTCCTGCATTGACAGGTGGGTTCTTTACCACTGAGCCACCAGTGAAGCCCTACCATCTCTAAATTGAGATGATGATAATACCTCCTTGTAGGAATATTGTAAAGTTTAAGTGGGAAATCCATATGCTTAGAATGCAGCCTGGCACATAGAAGCACTAATCAAGGTTAACGTTCATATTTAAATAATAATCATAATCTAAATAATTTAAAGAAGAAACTTTTACAGTCAGTAGATCCAATTTCTTTAAAGTGTCCTAGGGAAAGACGGCCAGTATGAATGGTTTTCATCCATTTATAGACATGTTAATGTGGAGGCTCACAGTGGTTATATTCAGTTTGAGGGCATGTTCTGAAAGGCTTCTTTCCTGTATAAATTCTTCCTGACTCTTACCTCTTAGGAAACAGAGATGGTGCATTTTCTGGTGAAAAAATTTCACATGATAGTTATTTTCTGTTTCTCTTTCCACATGTAAATGATTTCCTTTAGGACACAGCTCTGTAATCCAGTATTATTAATAATTTGCCTGGCTCTCGCATAGTAATTTCCAAACTTCTTTAAATTGGAGCTAATTTTCTGAAACGGTGTAGTTTACTAACAGAGACTCTTCTCTAAAACACCCAGTTGCCTTCATTGGTGTTAGATCACCAAGTCAAGGGAAAGCAGTATCTGTGAACTCACAGAGACTCTGTCTCAAAGAACTAAGGGGTTGACTTTTCATTGATCGGCTGATTCACTTATTATACTCTGACTTCACATGTCACGGGATCAAATCTCTTGAAAACATATTAGGTCAACTCACCAAGGAATATGAAATTTTTTCTCCTTTATCTTTTTCAAGTGAATTAATAATTACTGTCTAGTCACCAAAATTACATCTCACTTGAGGTTATTTTTACTGTACTGAACTATTCTAGTAGTATATCTTGAATTAGAAACTCGAAATTTTGCTGTGAAGGGAATTTTCATGCACAGTTTAATAATTCAGCTACCTCAACCCCTGGGCAAAATAAATAGCTAGCTGAATGCTTGTTGGCAAAGTCACAGCGAATTATATTATTTGAAACTCTAAATATCCCCCCCCTAAATAAATCTTGGAATTATCTGTGGGAAAGCAAGGGATTCAGGGCATTACAGTAACATTGCTTCCTTACCGTATGTGCATTTTCTTCTTGGAGATCTATGGAGTTTGGTAATTGTTTTTATTAGGAATAATAGAAGTACACCCATTGTACTTGGGCTGCAATTACTCCCCCTGACTCTCAGCCCTGCAGCAATTCTAGGACCTGATATTAGTTGAGAAGAGTTTCTCCTCTGATTTTTAAACATAGATAAATAAGTTATCTCAAATATCTAGTAAGAATTCCAAAGAGCTGGAACAATTGTCACTATTGAATTTTATCAACTAGTTGTTTTTAATTAATTTATTTTTGAGCATTTATTTTGTGTGAGGCACTGTTAGTCAGTTGGCATACATTAGTGAATACAATTGTCAAAGATAACTGCCATTGTAGAGGTTGGATTCCGTTGTGGGAAGGGGGTGGGGTTAAGGAAAGACATAATGAATGAATAGATGCCATTAGCAATTCTTTTGGTATGTTAGAAACCGATACAGGCTCTGGGGAAGAAGACTGGGGAAGAAGACTGCGGAAAGGTGAATCCGGAGTAAGGAAAGAGGTTGCAGCCTAGAGAGGTTTGGGGTGAAACGGTTATGCCACAGAAATGGTACGTAACACACCCATGTGGGGAAGTGGTGGAGTGGGGAGAGTAAAGCCTCGTAGAGCTCAATTTTCAGCACAGAAGTCCTGACAAGGTATCTAAAATACATTTCATTCTCCGCCTTTTTGCAACTAGTGGAGTGCAGTTCCTGGCCTTGTCTCTCAGCGCTAGAGATGAAATAAATTATAAAGGAAATGATACTGCCCAGGCTCAGATCCTGTGACATCCTGTCTAATTGAAACTCTTGTGGGTAGTATGTTTCCCATTAGTTGTCCCAGTTCACAGGGGATGCAGGAAGAAAGCATTGAAGAGATAGGCAGCTCAATTCAACAAGCACTTATTCATATCTCTTATTTACCCAGAATGACTTTATTCAATTTCAGTGATACAAAGATGCAGACGTTCTTAAGGCCCCTCAGCCGCCTTGTAAGATGAACCAAAGATGAATGAATATAAATGAAAAATATGTGATGTTGCTAAGCAAAGGTTGTGTATACATTCACATGTGGAAGAGATATACTGTAATCTGGAGTTAGCCCAGGGCTTTCTGGAAAAATGAGATCAAGGTTAGACCTTTGCAAGCTTGAGCGTGGCAGTGAGGCAAGCGGGAATGATCTGGGAAGGGCCACAGTATCCCACCAAGACACAGAGGTAGAAAAATCAGAGCTCCTGGGTTAATTAAGGGAGACAAATCTGGCCACGGGATTTCGTGAGCAGGAGTAATGAGCCCCTGGACTAACAGAAGGATTTCCACACTCAATGTCCCCGATGAGGGGGATCAACACCTATATTAGACAGACTGCTGCAGCCTTCCTAGGGACTCGAATTTGGGCAGGAGGAGCCCAGTTACAGGGGCGATTCCATTACATTTTACCTTAGTAAAATGGAGACAAAGGATAATTATCTCCAAAAAACAAAAAGATGTCTTCTTCTTTTCTGTTACATGGATATATCCTACTAGTCTCTAAATATGGCCTCACTTAGGTCACTACGGTCATAGGCTTTGAGCTTGAGTCTGGAGAAAGTTTAAAAAACAGGGACCCCGCTGAAGACACGGGAGAAGGGGATCGTGTTAGAAAGAAGGCACCCCCAGGATGCGTGTTCGCTGCTTATACTCAGCAGGCTGCCCCATGACCTCTCCCCCCGGCAACCCTGCTTAACGGAAGACGCCTGTCCTCTGTTCCCATGGGCAGCCTGGAGAGGTTGGCACTTGGAGGCCCAGAGAACGTCAGCTCCCATCTATGAGTTCTGTCCACGTGTAAACCAAGATTTGGGGAAGGGACAGGGTGAGTTGGGGGGTTGACACTTTCTTAGGCCGCCTCCTCTGGTTCCTCAGGTCGGGCCCTCATCTGGTCCCACTCCCAGGTTCTGGACAGACACTGGATCCCTGAGGACAGCCTCGCCACGCTTCCCCCACACCCCCGCCGCGCCGTGCAGCCGGCTCGCCCCGCAGCCGCCGCTAAGACCCGGAGGAGTGGAATTCCACCTTGAAACTCCGTGCGTGCGGCGCGAGGGCCAGCCCCGGGCATGCTCAGTGGCCGCGGCGCGGCGGGGCTGCTGCTCGCACGGCTCCGGCCGCGGGCTCCAGGGCTGGCTCCCCCCGCCTCCGCCTCCCCGCCACGTCCCCCCCGCGGCTGCGGAGCTTCCAGAAGGCCGAGCGCTGGCGGCTCCCCGCGATCTCGGCCCCCGCCCAGCGCCGCCCGGCTTGCCGCCGCCTCCCACTCCTCTCTCTCCCCTCCTCTCTTAAGGTGGCGAGGCTGGGGCTGGCTTCTGTTCGCGCCACACACCGCTCCGCCAGCCCCAGCCCGGGACCTGCCAACGCCTCCCGGAGACCAGAGGACTCTCGGCGGGGGCTCTTTCCAACACCACTTTGCCTGAAGTGGGGTCGTGGCGGAGTTGCTGCTCCGCCGCTCAAAGCAAAGCGCTATGCGGAGAGCGGTCGGCTTCCCTGCGCTGTGCCTGCTTCTTAGTCTTCACGCTGCAGGTAAGGGGCTGCCCGGCAGAGCTGTGGATGCGCTGGGAGACTGCACATGCTCCAGGACTCTGGGGAAAGCTGGCTTCGCGAGGAAACCCCTAGACAGGCAAAGCAGGACAGTGCTGACCCGGTAGGGGCGAGGGAGTCCTGCACCTGTTGGAAGACTGAGGCCGAAAACTTAAGCTAAAATCAGCCCTTGATTTTTCCTGACCTCGTATGAACATTTTCAATGCGAATACAGGTTTGCTTCCTCCACCCCTCCCCTCCATCTAGACTCCCAGGTTTTGTTTCTAAGCTCCGCACTTGACTGCCCGTTTTTCAGGAGGCAGACAAGACTCCCTACTGGATGTAATATTTTCTACTGCAGCGACTACTTCCGTAAGGTCTCTCGGTTTAGCGAGAGCTCACAGGGATCCATTGGCTGTAACCTGATGGACCACATCTCTGCCCCAAAGATCGAAATACACGATTCCCATGAACGATGCCGCTCCAGGCTCCTTTGGCCCCAGCTCTTGTCAGTCGAATTTTCTAAACCAATAAGACGGACGAAAGCTTTAAAATAGGACCCTCTCGTCTCTTTCAGCATCATGCTCAGGTTCCGAGGGCACCAGACAGAAAACCAATCACAGTTTCAAAGCTGACAACCGCAGGGTAGGCACTGTCCCCTGGGACGGGTTTGATGAGGTATAGAAAGGAATGACAGTGAGACCGGTTCCCAAATATAAATATAGTTGATATCAGAACCAGTATCAGGTTTCGTTTGGAAGCAAACCTTAAGAAGTACCTGGGGAATTTTACATAAAATGTCGCTATAGACCCTGCTTTTTTGATACATGCAGCCTCGATCTGATGCAGGGACTTGCTGGACTGAATCCTTCATCATTTTTACACACACATGAACCAAAATAAAATATGGCAGAGAGATTTTAGGAGCCCTACTGCGACAGCAGTTGTCCATGCAGTATCCCTATAGCAATCAAAGACCAGGTATTTTCCCCGAGTTTGCCTGTCATCCAATCACACGTATTCATTCATTTTTCCAAGCAATATTTTATTGAGTATATACTACAGTCCGGAGATAGTGCATAAAGATAATGGATGCAAAATTGCAATTTGGGGGTATCTTTTAAAAAGAGCGTGGGTGAGCCCTTTTCTGTGTAGGCAATAGTGAGAGTGAAAGATGGTACTTTCTTATTTCTAGCTAATGCTATTTTAATGTATGGTGAATCTCTCGAACAAGTAATGTATAGGAACATTCAGGCTATAATTAAGTACCCATGTTAATTGTTATAATTATGATGTTATATTGTGGAATTTTCAGTAGTTCTTTGGCACTTTGAAAACTAGGATGTAGCTGTGACGTGGTCATTAAATTATTTGCAAACAGTTGTAGTAAATCCTTTTATTACCACATACAGTTCTTTAATGTCGAAATATGAGATGAAAACATACACATTGGGTTGAATTTTATCTACATTATTGCTTTATTATAGCCGTGAGACAAATAGCTATTACCAAAAAAATCCTCAGATCCTATCAAGTTTAGGAATGATTTGAACTGATCTATGAAAAATATTAGTGTTGTTATTTTTAACACTAATGTATAAGATTTCTAAAGATAACATTTAATGTATCTTGAGTAATTATAGCTTAAAAGCTATAAATAACCTTAAAACTAAGCAGGTGGAAAACATTTATAAATTTGTCTTAGATGAACATTTGGGATGAGGAAATAGAGGACTTTTGTTCATCAAAAGAGAAACCTAGAAGTCTGTACACCTAGATTATACCTGGAGCTCTGCCAAAGGGTGTATTACCAAGACAAACCAATCCAACTCTACTTTGACTTCTTAACTTGAAAAAAAAAGGGAGATGATTAATCAATTGAATTTAGTCACAAGGCATCGAAGGCTATCTCCAGATTTCAGTTGCAATTTGCCATATAGAAATTAACTACATTCATATTTTTAATGTAGTGCTTTTGATAGGTGTTTTTTTCACAGCAGATTGCAAGTATAATATTGTGGTTGTCTTGCCAGTTTCATTTTGAATGCATTTTAATTTAAACAGCAATTTGTGGGTCACAAGCTGTCATCAGATTAAAATTCATCACAATTATCTAAATAACATTGTTAGGACTTTTCATTAGAACTGAGATGAATCAGCTTTCTTGATCTCAGCTCCTGTAGATTTGGGTAATAAAAAAGTGAGTGAGTGGAAGGACAAAGATCAAGAAGTCAGTGATAGTCTCCACCTGTTGAATGTCTCATTTAGCTTCTCTTACAGAAGGCTCTCCTCTCAGGAGGAAAGTGGGCTTTATAAAGAAGGAGAATGAATTCTATGTAGTCAAGCCTCTTTGGCTGAAAAGCTAATTGATCCGTTTTGGTTGTGCCCAGGGTACCAGCCACTACTTTATGCTGGCAGAACTGATGATAGGTTAGACCTCTTTCAGGATGGGAGAAATTGGCTGCCAGGATGTGAGTGCTCTTCGTAGCTATACTAGAAACTGTTAACTTCCATAGTCATTCTCCTAATGGTAAAGTAGCAAACTGTTTTCACCTTGAGTGCCCTCTCCAACTGTTTGGTCATGATCCCCTGAGTCACTATACAAAAAAAAAAAAAAAAGAATTCTGACCAACCCTGAGTTCTGATGACTTAACAAGGAAAAGTATTGAGATCTGTTTGCAGTGTCTATGGGAGCAAAAAGAGGAAGAGGGGTACAATGCTGTGTAATTAACATCTCTAGTAAGATAACTGTAATGAATTACCGAGTATGGCGTTTGTCAGAGAACCTGGACTCAACTCTATCCATGGCAGCTGATGTTCGTAGACCTTCTTAACAGAAAAAGTGATAGTTATTGTTCATCCAGCTGCTTACTAGACAGGTGAGAAAACTATGATTCAGTAAAAAGTAGATATTATTACTTTAAAGTGCTGGTTAACAGTATAGTCAGGGTAAAAACCCCGTGTTTCCAGGCCTGTGATTACACTCTATATTAAATCCTACACTCTTTGGGAGGCCACCATTGAGATAATGGTGCCAGATTCTTTTTCCCTAACTGTCCTCATTCCTTAGCCTCTGTGAAGCAACATAATGTATGAACTTCACCAGAAAAGACCACTTCAGCAATATCCAAGAAGGCAACTACAAGCTACTCAGTGATATGGATGGTAAAATAATTACATGGAAGAGCCACAGATAGCTTATTTTCTTCAGTGTTTCTTCTCTTTCTTTGCCCAAAGAACTATGGGAGATGATATTTATTGATAATATTTTAGTTACAAAGGAGTAAATGTTTTGGGGTATCTTGAAGATTCTCACGGGAAAGCTTTCTTTTTCCTAGTGAATGTCTTGCTAAAAAAACACAAGTTGATTTCAATGCATTACTCTCTCTTCAAGCTCTGGAAATGGTTCTTTCAAACTTCTATATGGTTCTTACTACCTGCTTTTTGGATGGCACAGAGACTGCCTTCCATGTATATTCTGACGATGCTTCTTCATTCTCAGAGAAATGCCTAGTCAGTTTCCCTAGTCTTTGAGAAGTAAGAGTTCCTGTGATGGAACTAAGAGGATCAGGGAAGTCACTGGCAGAAACATCATCCTCAAAAGAAAGGGTAGGAACTTCCCTGGTGGTCCAGTGGTTAGGAATCTGCCTTGCAATACAGTGGACATGGGTTTGATCCCCGGTTGGGGAACTGAGATTCCACATGCCGTGAAGCAAATAAGCCAGGCACCCCAACTACTGAAGCCTGTGCACTCTAGAGCCCCCGTGCTGCAGCTAAGACCCAATGCAGCCAAAATAAATAAATAAAATATTTTTTAAAAAGAAAGGGTAGACAGATAGGAAAATAATATTTTAAGATATCTTTTCTCAATGAAGAGTCCCTTGGAGTCCCAGAATCAGTCTTTCACTCGACATAGTTCTTACGCTGGCCAGGGGTCTGTTCTATTCTCTCCCACATTACCTCCCTGATATCTCTCTGCTTTCCTCTCTTTTGTCTCTCTCCAGCTACAATGGTCTCCTCCCTAATCCAAGAAGACACCAAGTTCTTGCCCATCCTCCCAACAAGTTTTATTTATTTCTTTGCCCGAACTATCCTTTCTCCGTATTTCCATGGCTTAATCCCTCAATTTTCGGTCTTTGTTCAAAGATTACTTTCTCAGTGAAGTTGTCATTGACTATCCTAATTAATATTTCATCACCCCTCAAATCTTCCAATACCTTTCCCTGATTTATTTTTATTATTAATTTTATCAAAGTATAGTTGATTTACAATGGTATGTTATTTTCTGCTGTACGGCAAAGTTACTCAGTAACTCATACGGATATTCTTTTTCATATTCTTTCCTTTCTGGTTTATCACAGGATGTTTAATATATATAGTTATAGTGCCCTGTGCTATATAGTAGGATCTTGTTGTTTCTCCATTCTATACATACTAGTTTGCATCTGCTAATTTCAAGCTCTCAATCCTTTCCCCCACATCCCCTCCCCCTTGGCAACCACAGATCTGTTCTCTATGTCTGTTTCTGTTTCCTAGATGTGTTCATTTGTGTCCTATTTTAGATTCCACATATAACTCCTGATAGCTCAGTGGGTAAAGAATCCACCTGCAATGCAGGAGACTCAGGTTCAATTCCTGGGTCAGGAAGATCCGCTGGAGAAGGGAAAGGCTACCCACTCCAGTATTCCTGGGCTTACCTTGTGGCTCCACTGGTAAATAATCTGCCTGCAATGCAGGAGACCTGGGTTCAATCCCTGGGGTAGGAAGATTCCTTGGAGAAGGGAAAGGCTACTTACTCCAGTATTCTGGCCTAGAGAATTCCATGGACTGTATAGTTCATGGGGTCACAAAGAGTAGACACAACTGAGCAAATTTCACTTCGCTTTTCCTAAGTGCTATCAGGTATTTGTCTATTTTGTTTACTGCTATTTCTATAGCAGATCCTGCCCATCCTAGCACTGGGAGAGGAGCAGCGCCTGGCATAAAAGCTACTAAAGATTAGAAAAATACATTGAATACATAAAAACAACACAGTAATATTTCTAGTCTCTTCTTTTTGCATTTAATTTCTTCTTGGCACTCATGCAAGGCACCTAGTAAGCTTAGTCACTTCCAGAATAGATTTCAGCAGAGCTTATTTACCCAAAAATTAAGTTGCTTCCCAGAAGTCTCACATACCCAGGGGACATACAATCTCAAGCAGACTTTGCTACTTTGGGAAATGAAGAGCAACTGGGGATGAGCTTTAACTATCGATGAACTCAGTGGCAAAGTCCTTCCAACTGATTGCCAGATGCTATTAGAGCCCAAATGCCTTGTTGGTTGGCTGTATTTTTAATTCTTTGTAAAGTGTTTTATACCTGTGGGAATGACTATGGTAATGTCTGCATCTTTAGCATTTAAGAAGATAGATGTATGTATATTTGAGACCACACATTCCTAGAACCCTGGAGATTGCTTATTCTGTTGGAAATCACACCCTGACTAGCACATTATGAAAATTCTGGGTTGTATTATCCACAGCCCAAATAATGATGAATGTATTATCCATCATTCAGACTTCTCTGTTTCTCATCTACTTTTCTACCAACTCTAATCTTTTTTTCTTAATTTTAAATTTATTTTTTTTTATTGAAGGATAATTTCTCTACAGGATTGTGTTGGTTTCAGCCAAACATCAACATGAATAAGTCATAGATAAATACGTGTCCCCTTCCTCCTTCCCATCTTCCCTATCCCACCCCTCTAGGTTGTTACAGAGCCCCAGTTTGAGTTCCCTGTGTCATACAGCCAATTCCCCAAGTCTAATCATGGTTCAACATAGTTAAGGTGGTCTTTCATCTTTTCCTTATCAATGAATATTGAGATTAGATTAACTCTAATTTTGAAAAATTCTTCTCATTGATTCCCATGGATAGCCACTGGTTTCCTCAATGGCTTCTCTCTTATCTAACTAGTCATTTCTCAGTTGCACTTTTAGGTCTTTCTCTGAGCATTCTTTCATAGGTTAGTGCTCTGTAGAATTTATGTGTCCTAGGTCTTTTTTTCTCTCTTACCCCGGTATACTTTCTCTGTGGATGTTTATATTCAGCAAAGTTGAAATCCATATTTCTATCTCAGATATTTCTCCTGCTCTCCAGTCCTATCCCTACAATTACCTAGGAGTCATTGGCAATCCCACAAGTATCAGGAATCTGGCTGTTAATGCTCAGCACTTCCCATAACAACCACTTTTATATCTATATATTCTATCATTGTGAATAACATGCGAGTCCCCCACGGTCACCCAAGACTGGAATTAATTGCTCATCTTGTACCCTACCTTTGCTGTTTTCAGCCAAAAAGTTACCAGGTCTTCTCACCACCTCTTCTCCACTTTTCATGCCCACATCACTGCCTTGGGATAGGTCCTTATTTCTCATATAGTATCTTACAATAACCTACCATCAAATTCGTCCTTCATAATCATGTTGGAGGTAAAACTGGAAAAAAGCATACTCGATCACATTCTCACTTTGTACTCTCTAATACAGCCATCTCCTTTTCTCTTAGGGTAAACTCAAACTCATTAGCATGGGGAAGTCTTTTACTCTCAGGTATTTCCCAACTCCATCCTTATTTCCTATCATCATGTTCTGCTTTGCCCACTGTTATCATACTAAAAGCAAATTTCATTGGTTTGCCAGGCCTCTCATCCTTTCCACATACTGTTCTGTTTATCTGAAGTATCCAGCTCAGCTTTGTTTTCTAGATAATTTTTCTCCAACTTTAAATCGTAGTTGAGCATTGCCTCCTTTGAGAACCCTTCCTTGAATCCCATCTCATCCAAGTAGCTTTCCCAAGTTTTCCTTTGAGGCCTGTGTATTTCACTATTAATGCCTTTAACCTGAGGTTTTTTTTTTTTTTTTGAGGACAATAAGAGAATTGTAGCTTTTATCTCTGTATACTAATAACATATTAACAGAATTGTGCTTGTTATCCAGTATACCATCAGTAAATGTTGCATTCAATAAATATATTCAGGATGTATTTGGAAAAATAAATTTTGATTAATTTATATTTACAAAGAGATTATATCTCATTTTCATGATCGTAACGAATAGAATTGACTTTACTACTGCCCTTTCAATCCAATGTATATTTACTGGTTACAAAGCAGTGGAAATGGGACAGAATAGCTTTCATTTAAACATATTCTGTTTAAGATAAGTTTGTGTTCTGTGAGCATGATGCTTACTCTAGTGGTGCTGTGTGTTGAACTCCTCCTAGATGGATAGACATCCCTATATGATTTTCTAGTACTACTTCAAGATGGGAGTGAGATGAATGTGTTTATTTTAAAGAGATGAAAGAATTAGACAAGATACATAACATGATAGCTGTGCATTAAAGAATGGACCCAGAACCCCTAACTCTGATTACTGATCAGCTATCTTGAAATAACAAACATGAGCCACCTACACATTTAAAATCAGGTGGGAGTTTGAGGCAGTGGGTTCAATAAGCAGAAATAAAAAATAATCCAGCCTTCCTTTACTCCCCCTACCAAAATCCAAACTAACCATCACAGAACATTTCTGAGTATTTGGATGGTTTTATACAATTTTTCTCTTTTTTATGTATAGATAAAGTCTTTATTACACCTTCTTGGGAGCCATGCTTTTACTTGAAGAATGGAGAGTGGCTGATGAATAATAAAAAGTCACTTCTTCTGAGATGATGGGGTCACACATCAAAAACTCATTTATTGCCATTATTATTAGTGATAACATGGATGTTATGTTTCATGGTAAGTATACTGTTAAATCTCTTAAAAGCTGTTTGTAAAGTCTAGTTCAAAAGGTAGAGAAAGCCATTTTTACCTTTAAAGGCTGATTTTGAAAGATCCTACTTGGCCATAAGTGCATTCTTCAACTTCAAAGCACTTACAAATGCTGACATACTTAGAGTAGCTTTGATATTTCTCAACACAAAGGGTTTTAATAGCTTGAAACATTTTAATGGTAAAATATTATTTTAAGATCAGGTTTCCTAATGCCTGCTCACCAAATAATGTAGCTGTAAGTGTCTACTATTGAGATATTTGCCACAGAATGACAATTAGCAAATTTATGCTGCACATAGTAGCACTTTCCATTTAGATCATTTTCTACTTATAATGACAGTCTAGACTTTTCTCATAATCAAATCTCATTTGATTTCATTTTACTAAGATGTTGATATCCATGAAAATTTCAGCCACAGGGACCAACAACAAAACAAAACTGCTTACCTGAAACAGCAGTCTAGATCAACATGGCTAATTACACTGAAGTAGATGCTAAGTTCAGTAGGGGCATGAACTATTTTCTGTCTTGGTTTGGACCTGAAGCAATGTCTATTTGCTGACTTAAATGTGCAGAAGGGCTTAAGACAGCCTAAACTACTGTTTCTTTGAAAAAGAGCAATGAATGAGCACAGATTAAGAGTATCTCATAGTGATTTACTGGCCTATACTGCAACCTGTGCAGAGTAAGACTCTTCTGCTATTTCACTAGCGTAGTGATTCAATTCCTGACGGAGACTGGAGGGGAAATGAGGCGATGCACATAACTACACAAAGTCAGCTCCCAGTACTGGGATACTTTCACTTACCTGGGGAAGAGGCTCAATACAAACTCTGCCACACATTATATCATGATGAGTTAGTCCGCATGGCCATCAATCTATAAATATAAATTTACAGATTGTGATTTTAAAGTAATTCACTTTCTTGGTCTCTTGTTGATTCAAGACAGTATTTTTATTCTCCCTGGAAGAAAATGAAATAGCTTAAGCAGAAAAGTAAAGAGAAAATTGAAATAAAGGAGAAAGTGCCATATTTTTCGATAATGCTTAGCAGAGTACTGTAGCAGTTAAGAGCATGTATATGGTGGTCAGTTTCAAATCCAGGCATGGTCACTTACTGTCTCTATGGTGGTTTAGTCCCTAAGTTGTGTCCGACTCTGCGACTCCATGGACTACAGTGCACAAGGCTCTATCCATGAGATTTCCTAGGCAAAAATACTGAAGCAGATTGCCATTTCCTTCTCCAGGGAGGATCTTCCCGACCCAGGAATTGAACCTGGGTCTCTTGCATTATAGGCAGATTCTTTACCAACTGAGCTATGGGGGAATCCCTACTATCTCTCTGTAACTTGGAGTAAATTTCTTGATCTTCTCACATCTCAATTTCTTTTGAAAATGGAGACCATGTATTATAGAGTTGTTGTTGTGTGTTAAATAGGATAATGGAGTGTGAAATAGACTTTGCTGTCTCAGTAAGTGCCATGTAAGTGTTAGGTATTATTTGACTAGGGGTGGGAGAGGTCAGATGCTAAATGATCAACCAGTATCTTGGAGCAATTTCTCCTTCTTTTTGTATTTGAGCCAATGCTAGAGAAGATACATGCCCAAGAGAGATTCTGGATTCCAGCCTCTTTTTCAGTTGAATCTTATCTGCATAATTCCTCTCTCTTTGGTCTGAGCCTTACTAATGGGCAGGTTTGTGATGGATTTTGAAGCTTCAAAGCATCCACCTACTTCTTCTGGCCACTGAAAGGCTGAAGAGAGCCTGGCCAAGCCCAGGATGTCAGACCTCATTCTCCTAGTCCCTATTCAACACCCCCCACCAAACCCCTCAATAAAATAGTTTAACATGCTTCTCCTCCTCCAAATTCACCTCTCCCCTAAGTCTCTCTCCTAATGCCTTACCTATAAGCATCTAAATGTATTATCTATCGATCATGTCTTCAGCAAATCCTTATTTAAGTGAACATATTAGTAAAATGCAAATTTTTCTTGGGCTTACCTCATGGTAATTGAAAATAAATAGCCTTTTCACCTTTTCCTAAACACCATAGATCTGAAATATCTAGTTCTTATTGCACTGTGTTGCTTAGCAGATAGCCCAGACTTGTCCTAGGAGCTGCCTCCCTAACAAGTCTCACTAGGCACAGATGCAGAGTAAGTTCAGACGTGTGACCAAGGCTGCAACTCACAGCTCTAAGAATTTCTTTTAGGACTGCTGCTCTAGTAAGCCTTCTCCTCTTCTGACTGACTGACACTCTCCTGCTTGCTATTTGTAGCCTATGGAACTTCTAGGTCTTTGGGCTCCAGGTCCACATGGAAGGCTGCCCATGGTTCTGTGGGCACTGGAGAAGATAGGAGTGTTTGAACATAAAGGGAAAGCAAGGAGGGACATGGAGATGGCAAGGCCTTTTATTGGGGATTGTCAAGCACAGCCTTAGCCTGTTCAAGGGACGACTCATCACTCCCTAATACCCAGCCCCACTTGATCTGAGGATTCTATCCTGCTGATCTTATCTCAGGTGACCTACCATGTGTAGCTCCAGTCTGGCTCCCTGAGAGAGCTGCAACCCACCAGAAAAATCAGAATTCAACTATGGAAACTTTTTCATGGTGCTAACCTCCGATATGCAAAGTTATGTCCGTGGTGGGTTGGCTGTTTCAGTGCCTCTGAATGCTCCATGGCAGTTAAGAAGCTCCCTAGGGGAATTCTCACAGGTGCTCACAGGTCTGGTCCAGTTGGGCAGGGCCCTTGGCATTCCTGGGTCCCTCTGCATCTCCAGAGCATCAAGATTCCCCATCAGGTGTCCACTGGTCTTTTCTGAGTGACTTATTTCCTTAAAATGGGAGTGCCTGGTTCTTAGAGAGCTTGGATTATAACATTTATCAACTGTTTGTAATTCCTAAATCTGAACATTAACTGAAGGTATGAAAATATAACAAAAGGGTCTCCTCTCTAGATAAACATTGAATTTATAGGGAAGAGAAAAATAGATTTCATTACAAGAAAAGAAGGAAAATACAAATGACTATTTTCTAAATCCCTGTGATGTGCTAAGTGTGAAAGTGTTAGCTGCTCAGTCATATCCGACTCTATGTGGCCTCATGGACTGCAGCCCAGCAGGCTCTTTTGTCTGTGGAATTCTCCAGGTAAGAATATTGAAGTGGGTAGCCATTCCCTTCTATTGAAACCAGGTCTCCTGAATTGAGGCAGATTCTTTACTGAGTTCACTAGGTCTATTTAATCCGTATGACGTACTAATCTCTATCCCAAATGCTTTCTGTAATATAATCATCTCACCCTTTAGGATAAAAAGTTTGCTTGAAGTGGTATGCTTGTATGACAGAAACAGCAAAAATATACTCTAACTCATTGTAGCAGAGTAAAAACAAAAAAATTAAGCTCTAGAATCTGACTTCCTGGGCTTGAATCCCATCTCTGCTATTTACTATTTAAATTCTCTGTGTTTGCCTTTTCTTATCAAAATAAAAGGCTATTACCACAGTAACTATCTCATAGGGTGTTTTAAGGATTTAAAGAGCTAATTCATAAGGCCCAAAGCATGGGTCTGGAACACTGCATATGTTCAATGGCAATAGTTGTGAGAATTATCATATTAGCATGTGAAAATTTTCATTGGTCTTATATTTCAGGTTCCATACTTGAAAACAAAAAAATGTGCACATTGACTATCGCCCATTAAAAAGAAATTCACTCTGAAGCCTTCTTTTGTGAAGCGTCCCTGCCCTGAAAATCTAATTGTTGTACCTCCATTAAAAAAAAAAAAAATACAAAAAAAAAAAAAAATACTAGTAGAACTTTTGTCTTATGAATTAAAAACTGCTTGTAATTAGTAAGCATGCATTGGAAGCAATGAGTGCTGTTTTCCAAACTGGAGAGCATAAGAGAAAAATAACTCCATAGCCACCAGAGGTGCTCCAATTATGGGCAACCTCCCTTCTGGTAAAGACCTTCAGTCTTAGATTTGGGGTAGAATTTGTAGTATCACTCCTCTTGCTGTCTCACTCTACAAACTATCTGAATTCACAACATCCAACAGGAGCCAAAATATCCCACTTCTAATGTTGAACCTTCTGCATGTCCACGGACACCTTGCAGACTCTGTGCATTGCATGGTTTGTGTACTCCACTGTGAGAGCCTTGTCCATATACCTTTGGGGTGTGTAACTGGGAGCGGAGGGAGTGGGTTTCATGAGATCAGAGTTGCTATATATGCGTACTGTGGATCAGGCAACCCACCTGCCCTAGCGTTAAGTTTTGCTGAGTCAACCATAAATTCACCTTGGGTACAGAGTCCATGCTTCCAAACCAGTCCTGCCCTGAGCCTGAAACAAAGTGCCTCAGGTCTCCTATACTTCAGCCTAAGGCATCAGCCCCCGCTGCCGGCAGCCCCTTCGCCGCTCCCCCAACCCTGCCCTTGAAGTCTTGAAGTTCACTGTCTGGAACTCTGTGCTCAGGCTGAATCTCAGCCTCCTGCCTTCTCCTTCCTCTGCACCCCAATTAAAGTGTGTTGTTCTTACTTCCCATTGCAAGAGAGGTCTCTCCTCTGCTAGCGCTATTTTAGGAAAGATGTGACACAGTGATCTACTCCTGATAAAAATAGCTGTTAATTGTATGGTCTTTCCCTAGCAAATGTTCATTTTTTTCAAAGAACAGTGAAAAAAAAAGCAGTGTCTTCTGAGAAAGCAGTGCCTTCGACCAGTGGTGTTCATTTCAAGTGATGGATGAAGGGACCAGGACAGGATGTAGTAGAGGAGTTGACTTGAAGGACCTACCAAGTGCCCTGTGCTCCTCAAACCCCTAAATACAGGTGGAGGAGGCCAGGGCAAGATTTCTTCAAGTGGCCACCGTGGACCTCCTTCCTTACTCTCTGTAGTATCATAACTGGGGCTTCCAGGTGTTGCTAGTGGTAAAGAACCTGCCAATAAAGGAGACTTAAGAGACACAGGTTTGATTCCTGAGTCAGGAAGATCTCCTGGAGGAGGGCATGGCAACCCACTCCAGTATTCTTGCCTAGAGAATCCCATGGACAGAGGAGCCTGATGGGCAATAGTCAATGGGGTCACAAAGAGTTGGACATGACTGACTGACTCAGCACAGCATATCACAACATCATTACTATGAAAATATTGTAATTTTTTATATGTTCTAATATTCATTTTGCTGTTTTTTAGTATAATTCCTAATCTACTATGAGAATTATTCTTAAAACAGATATTTTTCTTGCAATTGAAATACAGTTTTTAAGTCTTTTGGAGAATTCTACTACAAAAGAGATGATAATAGTTTATAATCTCTATATTTATAAATAGTAATATTTTAAATGCTTGCATAACAATGAGGCATAAAAATTAGATTTTACAAGTGTACTTAGAGCTTTATCACTCCATAAATGCATATGGAACTCAATTTCTATGATTTCTGCAGAGGCTAGTGTTACTTAGCTTTCTATCTGTACGGTCATTTTTCCCCACTTCTGCATTTCCCAAGAGGGCGTATGTTGATGAAGATCTTCTCTTAACTGCTATGTAGAGTTGAAAAGATAGTAGCTTTCACTCTTGTCAACCTCTGCTCCAGGCATCTTTTAACTCAGTTCTTCAGGAACTGGGGAGCATCTGACTGCTTCTGTGGAGCCAACATAAATCTCACTTCCTCCAGCAGAGTCCGAGGCCGTGGTCTTAATCTCAGTTCTTTATGACTTCTGTCTAGTCACACTGCCCCAAAGGATGCTGTCCTAATTGTATTAAATTTCACTCTGTAATACTAATTTATCAAATGAGACATATGGCTACTAAAGCTGGACAAGAACTAGGAAACATGAAATCCTTTCATTATAATTTTACCACCAGCACATGGCACACAGTGGATATTTTCTGAAATGACTGTCTACTTCTGTGGCTCCCAGATAGAGTTTTCTGTCGTGCAGCTCAACTTTGGATGGAAGAGATAAATAGGAAGAATGGAGGGACTCCCAGAGTAGTTACAGTGGGCTCTAAGTGGGAGTAGAAACCACGTTAGTTCTAACAGGATATTTGAGGAAATATGAAGGAGTATTTACATCAAAGAACATGCAGGAAAAGTTGACAAGATGCCTTAATAAAAATCTTTCCTTATTGTTGTAAGATTCAGGTCCTTTCCTACATAGAAAAAAATAGAAGCAGTTCTGTAGAAATAAGACTAGTTACTGTGGTGGTGTTTTTTAAATTTTTATTATTGATATACTAGATATATCATTGGTCAAACACTTGAAGCATCTAAATAATATTAGAAGAAGACAGAGCTTCCTCATGGAATTATGTGTTTATATCCTAGAAACTAGGGCATAGACTAGATTTTAGAAAAAAACATTTCTGGAAGGGAGTGTTCTCTTGGTAACAAGCTCTTTTACTGAAAGGGAGGGCCTTTCAGTAAATCATGGTAATCATGGGAGGGCCCATGATTGTTTAAAATTTATATATGTATAATTCAATTAAAATTTATAATTGTTATCCTTTAGAAACAATGGCTCAGTGGTTAAAGAATCTGCCTGCAATGCAGGAGACTCAGTATATATGAGTCTCCATCCCTGAATCAGGAAAATCACCTGCAAAAGGAAATGGCAATTCACTCCAGTAGTCTCGCCTGGGAAATCCTTGCCTGGGATGGAGGAGTCTGGAGGTCTCCTCCATGGGGCCGCAAAGAGTCAGACACGACTAAGTAACTAAGGACGCACGCACACACAGTTTTATTTTTTATGATTCATTTACTGATCTGAAGATGAACTTTTTTTTTTATCAAATTGGTTGTTTGATATCAGGATACAAAACAAGTGTGTACACATATAAATATATGCATACATAATATAACACGTGTTGTAAGAACATAATTAAGACACACAGCCTGAATATTGCAAAGTTAGCTTTATGTTAATATATATTGACAGAGCCATAATGGAATTTTCAAAACACTAGTGTACCTTGCTAATAAGATTAATACGAGTGAGTGTCTGTAATACCTGGAAGGTTATCCTAATACACCTCAGTTGCCGCGTCTTGAGAAGGCTGTATTTGTTCACCAGGAAGATTCAGTGTTGGTACTGTGGGTGCTTCTAACTGGAGATTAGTGCCATGGTGACCTCATGGGTTAGCATTGACAGTAGTAAGTAGTATTTCAGAACAACTGGAAGAGTTGTTTTCATGTTAGACTCCTTACATCCAAGGATAGCACTTCTGAAAATCCTCTTTTGAGTTCCCAAAGAGTCCTATATTGTTCTTATGGAAAAACTTATCTCTTTAGAGAAAAATCAGCGCCATGTGAAATCTAACTGAATTGAGGCTCTCTTTAAAGAATGTACTGTATTCTCTTGTAAAGTACATTTCTAATCTGGTTGTAGACCTGTAATACAAGAACCACCTTCATTTTCTGGTGAGAAAACTGAGGCTCAGAGAGGTTGAGGACCCATAACTCAAGTTCTGATAGATGGGGTGTGGTGGTTAGGTATTAAAGATACAATCTAGGTCTCTTATCTCTAAAACCATTTTTTTTTTTTAAGCATGTTTCTTTCCTTTCTCAGTTCTATTAATTGGCATTTTCTAAGTAAATTTTTACTGGTACTTATGTATTTTTAACTTTTCCTGAGAGGCATTTACAAAGCAAATGAGAACCTTGTCATATCTCATGTAGAAATTCCCGAGGGACTTCCTTGATGTTATCCATTTGCATCTCCTTTCTAGAGAAGAAAGTGCTGGCAATCCTTGAAAAACAATGATTGTCCTTTTACAAAATGATCAGAAAACAAAGTTGCCCTTTTTTGATTGTTCACTTTTTCAGGTCTCTTTGGTGACCACTGTTTCATCCTTTATTCCTTTCCCAAGTCACTGACACTGGTTTAAACAGCTGCAATACGAGGATTTATTCTGAGAGGGTAAATGTGAGCCCATTCTACCTTATGCATCCAGAGTTACCAAAGTTGAACGTGAAATAATGAATCATAATGTACATAATCATAAAATCACACTGTGATTTTACATATTTTCTCTTTCCTTTGTTATGGATCTCTTCAGAGACTATCAGGGTCATATCCAGGATGAAATTTCAATTGTGGAATTTTATGACCATCAAAACTGGTTATTGTCCTGTAAATGTTGTTCCTATGATAAATGTACTTTTATTTTAAATTCAGTTAAGTATCTTTGACAAGCTATTCACTATTCTGTGAGGGAGCTCTGTCCCTTAGAAATTGAAAAAATTGTCATTGAGCTCTCAGTGAAGATGAGGAATCCTACTACTTATCTCATTTCTACTTCCTTTTTCATTCCTTACACGTTGTTTTTTCAGTCCTTCTCAATTCTCCTGGAATCTCCAATCTTTGTTCTCATCCTCTGTCTCTTATGAGATAGCTTCATCTCCTTCACGGAGAAAATAGAAGCTGTCAGAAGAAACTTGCTCAACTTCCACTGCCAAACCCATTAACATCCTTCATCTTCCTGCCTCTCCTGTATCCCCATGTTATAATGGAAGAAATACCTCCCTCCAATCCAGGGCTCATCCCCTTGATGATACTATGGATCCCAACTCCTCCAGTCTTCTGGGGAGGCTCAGTCTATTGATTCTTCCATCTGTTTTTTCTTTTAGTGATATTTCCAACCACTCCTCCTCAACTAGCTCTTTCCTTTTAAAGAGTAAATGTACTCAGATCTCTCCTATAGTGAAAAAAAAAAATCCCTCAATCCCTCAATCCCACTTTCCCTTCCTGTTAATACACTGCTCTTGTCACACTGAAGTTTGTTGCAAGAGTTGTTTTTCATGTTATTTCTCATTTATCTCCCACTTGATCCTCTATCCAATTAAATCTAGCTTTCTTCCCCCACCCTCACTCTGAAATTACTTTCTGTACATTTATCAATCATTTGTTAATGAGATAGATAAGCATTTAGTGATGAGAAAAGATGTTTTGATACAGTATTGAGTGAAAAAGGTAGTTTACAAAGCATAATATAGCATAATCTATTGCCTTTATTTGGAGTGTAGTGCAGTGAATTTTAACTTATCTATAGATTCATGTAATCACATTGTATACAGAAAAGTTCAATCACTCCAAAGAACTCCTTCATGCTACTCCCCCTGCTTCTCAACTGATAACCTAATAATCATTGATCTAGTTTTTTCTTTTCAATATTAATTTTTGCTTTTCAAGAATGTTCTATAAATGGAATTTCTGCAACTGTCTTCCTTTCCTCAGCCTAATGCCTTTGAGAGTGATCCTAATTGTTTTGCAGATCAATAATTCATTTTTTTAAAATTGATGAGCGATGTTCCATTGTATGGATGTATCAGTTTGCTTTCCATTCATCAATCGAAGGACATTTGAGTTATTTCCACTTTAGAGTAATTATGCATAGAGTTGCTGCAAAAGTTTGTTTACTATCTGAGTATTGTTAGTATTTTTCATTTTAGCAATTCTAAGAGGTAGTAGTGTTATCAGATCACAGTTTTAATATGCATTTCGTTACTGGAGTAATATTCATGTGCCTCTTTGCCATTCATGTATCTTTGATTTTGTGTCTGTTCAAATCTTTAATCTAGTTTTAAATTGGTTTGTTTTGTTTTCCTACTGTTAAATTTCTTGAGTTCTTTATTTTTTCTCATTACAAGTCCCTTATTGGATATGTGATTTGCAATTATTTTTTGCCACTTTTTAGCTTGCTGTTTCATTCTCTTAACAGTGTCTTAAACAGAGCAAAAGTTTTTTTGTTTCAATCCAGTCTAATTGATCAATTCTGGTGACATCTCTAAGAATTTTCTGCCTAACCCTAGTTATAAAGATTTTCTCCCATTTTTTCTTCTAGAAGTTTTATAGTTGTACATTTATATATTTGGATCTGTGATCTTTATTAAGTTCATTTCTATGAAGCTTGTATAGAGATTCATTTTGTTACAAATGGAGGTCCGATTGTTCCAATATGATTTTGAAAAAACTATCCTTTATTGTTTTTACATCTTTATAAAAAAATCAAATGGTGACATTTTCTCTGGATCTGTTTTAATTAATTATTTTAATTGGAGGCTAATTACTTTACACTCTTGCAGTGGTTTTTGCCATGCATCAATCTGTTTTTGAACTCTGTTCTGTCTCATTGATTTATCTTTATCGTAAGTCCTAGAATTAGACAGTAGTATTCTGTCACCTTTATTCTTCATTTAAAATTGTTTATTCTACTTTAGAATCAATCTATTATATGTGTAGAATTTTGCTTGAATTTTTATTGTCGTTGGGGATAATTAAATCTTCATTATATAAAGCCTTCCAATTCATGAACACAGTATGTCTATTCAGTCCTTCTTGTTTTACTTTCTCAGCATTTTGTAGTCTTCTGTATATATATCCTGTACATATTTTGTTATAATTATACCTAGGTATTTTATTTTTTGTAACTGTTGTAAATATTTTTTAAATTCAGTGTTCGGTTGTACATTCCTAGCTTATAGAAATGCCATTGATTTCATAGGTTAACACTACAGTCTATTAACTTGCTAAACTCACCTGTTCTACCAAAATTTTGATGAGTTCCTTAAGATTTTATACATAGACAATCATCCTTTCTACAAATAGAACAATTTTGTTTTTTCTTCTCTACTGTGTGTGCCTTTTACTTCTTTGTTTACTGGCAATAAATAGGACTTTCATTCAGCATAGTATTGTATAGAAGTGGTGAGTGTCATTGTCTGGTTCTCTATTCTTAAGAGAGGGAAGGTAAACCTATTCTTAACTGTGAGTTTTTGTGTAGGTGTCTTTTATAAGTTTGAAGAATTTCCCTTCTATTTCTGGTTTGCTTATTTTTTTCACTGTGAGTTGATACGAATTTTGTCAAATGCTCTTTCTGCATCAGTTGGTATGATAATATGGTTTTCCTTCATTAGACTGTCAATATGATGGATTAGGTTGATTGCTTTTTAAATATTAAAGCAGCCTTACATTCCCAGGATAAGCCTTACGTGGTTATATATTATCCTTTATATTTCTGCATTCAATTTGCTAATATGCTCTTGAGGATTTTTACATCTATATTCATGAGCAATATTTGGTCTTTAGTTTTCTTTTTTTAGTAGGGTCTTTTTCTGGTTTTGTTATCAGTAATCTTGGCCTTATAAAGTGCTTTGAGGAGTGTTCCTTTTTCTTCTATTTTCTGGGAGAGGTTATGTATAAATGAAGTTAATTTTTTCTTTTAAGTGTTTCAATTTGCCAGTGAAACCATTTGATCCTGAAGATTTCTTTTTCAGAAGAAAACTTAAGTAGGAATTCAATTTCTTTTATAATTTTAGGGCAATTTAGGTAACATATTTCATCGTGGGTGAGTTCCATTATTTTCTAGGGTTTGAACTGGTCATTTCATCTAAGTTGTTAAATATAGATGCAAAGAGTTGTACACAGTTATTTTCTCATTATCCTTTTCATGTCTGCTGGGTATGTAGTGGTATTCTTTCTTTCATCTGGTGTTGGCAATCTGCAAGATGCTCTATTTGTCAATCTTGCTAGAGCTTTATCAATTTACTGATGTTTTCAAAGAATACACTTTTGTTTCATTGATTTTCTTAACTTCTTTTCCTCTGCGTACTTTACATTTATTTTGCTCTTTTTTTTTTTTTTCTGGTTTCCTAAAGTAGAGGCTTAGATTATTGATTTGAGACCTCTCTTCTTTTCTAATACAAACATTTATGCTGTAAGCTTTCCTCTAAGCACTGCTTTGACTGCGTCTCACAAATTACGGTGTTGCATTTTCTCCTGGAGCTATCCTTGTCTATACTCTGGTGTACACTGTGGGCTGGCTAGAGAATCCTGGAGGCAGGGAGAGACGGTAAACTTACTGCCGGTGTTGTGCAATTTTGAATTCTGTTCTTCGTCCCTAATCGCTCTGCTACTGATTACTTCTCAGAGTCCTCAAAAAGATGTTTTATGCATTTTGTTTAGATTTTATAGCTCTGTTTATTGTAGTTAACAAGGCAGAGTGTGCTTGCTTCATCTTACCCAGACTCAGAATCTTCCTTAACCTTTTAAGTCCTTAAAAATTCCTTTATTTTTGTTCAAAGACTCAACAGTGGAGGATGGTTAGCTTTGTATTTCTAATGCTGTACCCAGAGCTTTTCCATGTTGAGTCTGGTGCTCTGAATATCCAGGGTCAGCTGTCCATTGATGAATTTTAGGTCAGTAAATCCTATGCAAGTGTTCAGAGTTGTTTCAACTCGCAGACTGTCAGTGACACTGCTTCTGAGGCTGCTGCTAAGTCACTTCAGTCGTGTCCGACTCTGTGCGACCCCAGAGACAGCAGCCCACCAGGCTCCGCCGTCCCTGGGATTCTCCAGGCAAGAACACTGGAGTGGGTTGCCATTTCCTTCTCCAATGCATGAACGTGAAAGGTGAAAGTGAAGTCGTTCAGTCGTGTCTGACTCTTAGCGACCTCATGGACTGCAGCCCACCAGGCTCCCCCGTCCATGGGATTTTCCAGGCAAGAGTACTGGAGTGGGCTGCCATTGCCTTCTCCAGTCATTGACACTGGACACTGCCAATCACAGACTCTTTGGTACACTCTTCCCACGGCTTCCATACTTCCACAATCTCTAATTTTTCTTCTTCTCCCACCAAACATTCCTTTAGTGTGGCCTCTTCTGGATCTTTGCTGTAGACTCATAGTTTTTCTCATTCCACAAGGCAGTCTCATCATTCTGGCACTCACTTTTCCTTGAGTATGCTTATGGTTTTTCAGTATTTATCTTTAGTCCAGCACTTTCTCCCATGTTCCATATAAATATAATTTCTTTCTAGATGTTTCTGCTTCTAAATATTGTAGGCCCTACAGAATCACATTTCCCTGTCTCAATAAAAGACACCCCTATACGTTGAATTGCCAACTAGAAATAGAATTATTCTTAAATATCCACTGTTCGTTCCTTCTTACAACATTAACTCAATTACTGAATTTATTCCCTTTTATTTTTGCATCAATTCCTGTATCTTAAGGCTTCTGGAATTCACCTCTGCTTTGTCCTCCTACTGCCTGCCACCTTGTCTGGGTTATTCTCCTGTCGTCTAAAATATTTTACCCCATACATTTGCACTTACTTTTGCTTCCTCCCAGTCCATTTTATTGTACAGCCAGAGGGACCTCTGAGAAATATAAATTTTACATTATCACTTCCTTCTTTAAATTTTAAAAAATGTTCAATTTCCTAATGTTTCATTTCTTAAATGCTATTAAAGGTATTTTGCAATGTACCATGTTATTCTCAAAAAATCACTTAGTCTCTTGGCATTAGTTTCCTATCACTGCATAAAAAATTGCTATAAGACTTAGCAAATTAAAACAATACGTATTTAGTATTTCTCAGTTTCTGTGAGGCAGAAATTTGTCCATGGCTTACTGGAGACTTCGCTTCAAAGTCTCTCGTTAGGCTTCAGTTAAAGTGTTGGCCTGAGCTAGGCTCCTAGGTGAAGGCTCACCCGAGGACAGATTTGCTTCCAAGCTTATTTGCATGATTGCTGACAGGATTCAGTTCCTTAATTGTTATTGCAACTGAGAGCCTCAGTTCTTCCTTGGATTTTGGCTAGAAGCCTCTCTCTTCATGTGGACCTCTCCAACAACTTGCTTCATTTAAGTCAACAGGAGTCTCCTGGCAGCACAGAAGTCATCTTTTTTTAGCCGAATCACAGAAAGTACATCCCATCACAAGTGAGGTCTCACTCACTCTTAATGAGCATGAATGCCAGTAGGTATGGGTCTTAGGAACCATTCTTTTCTTCTTCTTCTTCTTCTTATTATTCTTAGGAACCTTCTTTTTCTTATTTCCTCTCTTAATTTCTCTGTGCTGCTTTCTGAATTATTACCTAAACTTTTCCTACTTACCAATTCTCTATTTAGTGGTGTCTAGTCTACTGTTTAATCCATGTGTTGCATTTCTTCAATTATGATATTTTTCATTTCTATGATTTTCACTTGAAAACATGCCAGTTCTCTTTCCCTCAAATCCCTTATTCTTATTTTCTCTTCTATTTAGATGTTTTAATTAACTTATTTTGAAGCCCTGTTCAATTTTCTCTTTCATTTTTTTCTTTCTTAATTAAGAATCTACCCACTTCATCTTCTGACCATCTCCCATGGCAGGAATCCCCATGTGCTTTTTAATATTTTTAAGTCTATAAGTATGTCTTCAGGGGGACTCATCTTACTTGGAAACACATGGAAATTCCATTTATATTCAAGTTTCTAGAGACATCACTATAAGATTGATTTTTCAGTTGCTTCTAAGACCTTATAATACATACAGGTTCTAAAACATTTTCTTTCTTAATCTGCTAGAAACTACTCTTCCTTGGTTTCCCTCCTTCTTTACTACCATTCCTTCTCATTTGTCATGTTGGCTCTATTTCATTCAGCTTTTTGACTCGAAATGTTGTAATTCTACCATGAGCTCTGTCCTGTGTATACTCTTCTCTTTTCAAGGAATCTCCAGTCACTTGGCTTTAAATTTTATCCATACTGGATGAGTCACAAATCTGTCTCTCTCCAACCATGAAGTATACACTTATTAAATTTCTAATTCAACATCTCCACCATGAAATTAAAAGATGCTTACTCCTTGGAAGGAAAATTATGACCAACCTAGATAGCATATTAAAAAGCAGAGACATTACTTTGCCAATAAAGGTCTGTTTAGTCAAGGCTATGGTTTTTCCAGTGGTCATGTGTGGATGTGAGAGTTGGACTGTGAAGAAAGCTGAGTGCTGAAAAATTGATGCTGTGGTGTTGGAGAATACTCTTGAGAGTCCCTTGGACTACAAGGAGATCCAACCAGTCCATCCTAAAGGAGATCAGTCCTGGGTGTTCCTTGGAAGGACTAATGCTGAAGCTGAAACTCCAATACTTCGGCTACCTCATGCGAAGAGTTGACTCGTTGGAAAAGACCCTGATGCTGGGAGGGATTGGGGGCAGGAGGAGAAGGGGATGACAGAGGGTGAGATGGCTGGATGGCATCACCGGCTCGATGGGTATGAGTTTGAGTAAACTCGGGGAGTTGGTGATGGACATGGAGGCCTGGTGTGCTGCAATTCATGGGGTTGCAAAGAGTCGGACACGACTGAGCAACTGAACTGAACTGAACTGAACTTTGATCTTTAATAGGCATCTGAATCTTAAAATTTCCAAAATGTTTACCTGAATATATTCATAATGTTGAAATGAAGAGAGGTAATATTTGAAGACAAGAAAATAAAACTTATCCCAAATACTAACTCAGTGGTCCTCAACTTCAGAGTTGGAATGTGAGAAAATTTTGATTAGAAATCTAGATTTGTAAGCTACCTTTCCAGAGAGTCTGCTATGGTAGTTCTAGGCTAAGATATGGAGATCTGAATCTTAATATCCCAGGTAATTTTGATGCAGGGATCTAAGCACAACACTTTGAAAAACTTTTTCTTTCCTAATGTCTTTGGTGGGGTTCCTAATTAATAGTGATGCCAACTTGGTTCTTATTACTCAGGGACAAGGCAGGACTGAGTATTTTCACATATAAAACTGATAGGGTTGGGAGATTCTGGTTGTGTTTCAACTGCACTTAAAATTAGATTTTTTTCATCTTTCTCTGTAGGCCTATTTTTGTACAAGAGGCTTTATTAGTTGGACGCACGTATTCTATTTTTGGGGGATTGATATCATGTGTTTAGCTCCTCAGTCGTGTCCAACTCTTTGCTACCCTTTGGACCATAGCCTGCCAGGCTCCTCTGTCCATGGGATTTTTCAGGCAAGAAGACTGGAGTGAATTGCCATTTCCTTCTCAGGATCGAACCTGCATCTCCTGTGTCTTGTGCATTGCAGGTGCATTCTTTACCCACGGAGTCATCAGGGAAGCCTGATATCATATAAAAAGAAAGATTGAAGATCAATTTCTCAATTCTTCATTAAGTTTTCCCCTTCTCACAAATCTGTGTTTTCTTATCTTCTGAGCTACTTCTTTTTCTTGGTGAAACTCTTTGCCATCCCCTACCATGTTTTTTTTTTTTTTTCCTTTTTTCTCTTCCCAAATCTTGCAAGGACTTCCAATCTTTTTCGCATGTTAATTTTTTAATTAACACGCCTATCTCTATAGCACTATCTTGTTATATAGGGTTATAATCCCTCTTTTCGGTAGGAGAACCAACCCCCAGGTGAGAAACCCAAATTCATTCAAGTGTGCAATATGCCTATTCTGAAACAAGGGACCATCTTTAAGTGAGGCATGTTTAAAAAGTCAGCTAAGATAAAAATAGTATCTCCATTCTGTTTCTTAACCTTAAGGTGACCACTCCATTGTTGCTCTTTACATCAGACTCAGTCCTCTAACAGGGGAGGGAGGAAACTGTTCATCTATAGTATAGAAAAACTGTAGGACAGTGGTCCCCAGCCTTTTTGGCATCAGGGATCAGTTTCGTGGAAGAGTTTTTCCATGGACAGGCCTGATGGGGGATGGTTTGGGGATGATTCAAGTGCATTACATTTATTGTGTACTTTATTTCTGTTATTGTTACATCAGCTCTACTTTATATCATCAGGTATTAGATCCTGGAGGCTGGGGACCCCTACAGTAGGACACTACAATATAATTTATTAAAGCACTGTTAGTAAAATTTAAACAAACATTTGTGGTCAGAAAGTTACTATATCTCTAATACATTTTATCACCATTCTCCATTAATAAAACACAGCAAGAATTTTAACAGTGAAAGACCATATTCATTTATATATGTTCCTAATGACAGTGTCATTTCCAAATCTGAGGAATTCCTACTTCATTCAGAGAAACAAAGTTTACAGTTATTTCAAGGTCATACTGTCTAATCATCATTGTTGGTGAATTAAAGTAACTTGATTTCTTTTTCTCAAAAGTTAGTCTACTCAGCATATTGAGGATTGAAGACATGAGGACTAGTTTCTATTACTGTCTCAGAATTCACATGGAATTTAATTGTGATTTGAATGATCTAAAAGCCTAAAGTCACTGGTACCCAATGGTTTCCAAACAATTACATCATGGTAAGCTGAGCTTACTGAAAAAAAAATTACCTGTCTTCTTATCACTAAGTGAGAGTTGAGAGCATATTGGTAAACTAACATTACTGAAAGTGCTGTATATATATGCTGGTCACAGAGGCTTGATGGGAGGAAAAGCTATAAAAACTAGCAATTTCTCTACTATAAATATTTGGTAAGAATTCAAGGCACCCCAGAATTCTTATAAAAAAAGGAAAGTCATCTTCTGGGGACAGCATTTTTATAGCTTATTGTTGCCATAGGCATCCTGAGGGGAAATCTGTGGTGCCTAGGTTGCTAGGCACAACGTGGATGCCATTACCATGTTGTGATCTGTTCAATCTGCTTGTCATCTTATATAGAAGATCTTACGTTTGCTTTTCTAATTGGCGTGTGACCTAGTGATACTCTTTTGACTTACCTGTATATGTTATCTGTTTCCTTCCGTGGCCAATGATAAAAAGAATAAAAGAGCTATTCAAGTCAATGGATATTTACCTAACAGATGAAATAAAAGAGAATGTATTACTTTATCTGGATGGCCATATTACTAAGTAAAAAGGGGAGAATGCTTATTATTATTCAACCACAATAAGTATACTCAGACTTTTGCCCTTAGTTAGCTTCAAATAGTCTACAAGTATTAAAACTTACACAGAGTTGATTATAAAATATCAGCAGGATAAAAGAAGTATGAAATAAAAATTGTATGAAATGCTATTGATTAAAGGGAGGAAAGCTTGAGTATGATATAAAGAGTTGTCATTTGAGGAATAGGTAGGACATCCAGGAAGAGTTGCTCAGCAAGGTGTTAGAACCATGCATTTAGATAAAGGAGGAAATTCCTGACTAAAAGATGCATTAGAATATCTGAAATATAGGACTTTTTCAAACTATACCCACCTCTGTGCACCCAAAACCTCCGACATGCCTCCATACCATCAAGTGTGTTCTCCTTATTGGGGATAATGGAGTAGGGATGAAAATGGAGAGTAACTGATCTAAATCCTTCACAAGCCTTAAAGCTTTCTAAGAACAGGTAGTTCTCTTTATCAGATAATCTATTCAGCTCAGTGAAGAAGGTCTTTGATTTTTGCTTCTGCTTCTTCCCCCTTTCAGGATGCCTTTCAAGAAATAATGATCACTTTTTGGCAATTCATCAGAAGAAGAGTGGGAAGCCAGCATTCATTTATCACCACTCACAAGACATTGAGAAGAGCCTGGATATAGCTCCACAAAAGACACACAAACATAACTACCATTCCTCTTCTGAAGCTCAAATAGGCAAACACCACCAAATTGTTAACTCAGCATTTCCTAAACCCGCATATGACACATCTCTCAACCTGTTGGCCATGGCTGGTCAAGACCTTGAAGTGGAAAACCGCCCAGTCCCAGCAGCAAATGTGATTGTGGTGGTAAGTATTGCATTTAACTGATGCTGATGTTTTCCTCTGTGGTTGATGCTTTCAAACAAGTGAAAACGAATGGTGATGAGTTATCATTGGATCTCAGTGACTATTTACCATAGCATTTCTTATTCTCTGGTGTTTCCTTTTTGTTAATTGATTATTATCTGCTGGCTTCCTCTTGAATGTAGGCCCATAAAATAAGAAACTCTGTCTGTATCTTCTCTGCACAGCCCAATGCAAGGTGCATAGTAGGTGCTTAATAATTTGAACAAAAAATTGTATTAGGAAGTCTTTACTTATGTTGGTTCATATCCTGCACTTTTGGATCATATCCTGAACTAAGCCTCCTGCCTTCTGTGATAATTTGCTCTATGTAGATTGGCTTGAGTCTCAGTTTATATATAAATTGTTGTTGTTGTTGCTTAGTCGTTAAGGCATGTCTGACTCTTTTGCGACCCCATGGACTGTAGCCCACCAGGCTGCTCTGTCCATGGGACTTTCCAGGCAATACTGGAGTGGGTTGCTGTTTCCTTCTCCAGGAGGTCTTCCCAACTTAGGGATCAAATCTGCATCTCATACATTGGCATGTGGATTCTAACACTGAGCCAACAGGAAAGCCCATATATATATACGTATTTATTAAAGATCTTCTGGTCACTTGACTCAAATGGTAAGAAATGAAGGGACCCTGAAAGGGAAGAAGTGATGTTGAAGGAGGGGAGTTTTCTAACTGAAGTAGATAAAATGGTTGGGAAGTAATTGATGGATAATATTCCTAATATCACTGAACAAGCATCACCTTTTATTAATCAAGGTGATGTAGTGGGTCCATTGTTTGCCTTCTTAGGGTTTGTAGCCTAGACCAGAGGTTCCCAATTTCTGGAAGTATCATAAACTTATGCTAAGGTTGACAGAGCATTTGGATTCCAGCCCCTCTCAAGTTTAAAATTATGATAGGAGGATTCACATTAAAACTACAAAGCACTAGCTAAATGAGTGTTGATTGCATTTCTGTCTCCAAACATAACCAAATATGTTGACTTTTAAGGCAAGATGATTCAATGAAACCATGTTTGTATTTTGGCAACCTCTCTATAAGCCTAATGTAGTGAAAATTAATAAGCTTTTGTTCCTTTTCTTTACTTTTTTATCTACCACATATATGACAGCTTAGTATGGAGGATCGAAGATCCGTTCATTGATGTTTTCAACTAGCATGCACTTAATATTTATTATGATCCAGCCATCATTTCGAGTATCTAGAAATACCCATCATCTGGGGTATCTACAAGTGAAATGGAGTCTCTTGTTTTGGTTGGGAAATGTCTGGGAGGAATGTTGGTAACCAAAATAAAATCATAAACTGAGAACATAATATGAGCTTTTGTTAAGAAAAAAAAAATGTAGGTCATTTTGCTGCTTGAAAAACTCAGACAAGTTTTCTGCATTTACATGAGTAACATGTTCTGAAGGTAAAAGCCATGCACTGTGTCTATTGAGTGAAGACAAATGATGTTAATGATGTTGGCTGTATCTCTATATGCCTGTGCTGATGCTCAGACTCGGGAGAGATATTTCCTCTAGTGACCATCATACACTCATCGTTATCAACTCTTAAAGTCACTATGAATTACAGATCAAGACGTTTGTTCTATCTTCTGATGTCATGTACTGTCGAGTTAATTTAATATTATGGAGGATAAAAGGCATCAATGAGGAATTCTGGCAGGTCATTTCACTTTTAGTCCATCTGTGGTTTAGAGATTCATGAAGAAGCTGTGCTTTTTCTTTGGGGTGATGATGACATGGAGGTAATAGGCAATTTTGCTGCATTAGCCTTCACTAACCTCTCTTGGTCTAGACTCTAACCATGCTGTGGCTCTGGTAGCTGGCACAATTGCTAGTGCTAATGTTTCCTGTAATCCACTTACATTACTTATGCACATGATGATTTACTAGGAAAACCAGGGAAGTAGGGTTATTTTTAAATAAATCAATAATTTTCAGCTTGCTCAAAAAGCAGAGTGTCAACATTTAATCAACTATCAGCTGGTTTGAAGGTTCATTCTATACAGAAAGGAGAGTTAGGAATGGAACATATGTAGTGGAAGGGAGATATTTCAGCTGCTAAACGACTTTGGTGGAGTAATTGGTATGTGTTTGCACACACACACACACACACACACACACACACATATATATATTGCAGTGATACAAAAGAATTATTTTGTGGCTTAATTTATACCAAAATGAGTAGTATCAATAAATATTCATTTCCTGTATTGGGGGAAATGATTGCAGTCTTTTTCAGCCAGGGAAAGTTGGGAAAACCTACTCCCAACTTCCAAAATATACATGTAAATAACTTTTAAGACTTCCTAGCTCAGAGGAGAGATCACTTGTTTCTTTCTCTCTCACTTATTCCTGATGTCTTTAAGATGATGAATTTTAAAATAAAAAATTATCAAGGACTTGAAAGTTGCATGTATCCTTCTTATTTTCCTGATTCCCGGTTGTTGGCACAAAGCATTTCAGAAAACATTTGTCCCCAAATGATTTTCTTTTCCTTTTTATCTTTCTTTTATAATCAGGAAAATCTGTAGTTTATTTATTCCAGGGAGAGGACAGCACAATTAGAATGTTTATCCTAAAGCATGCTAACTATGTTCCAGAAGCTCAATTGAGAAGTTGTTCAGATTTTTGTACAAAGAGGAAATATGAATATCCTCAAGGTCAAGACTGTGGTAGGAGTTTAAAAAAAAAATGGCTCTAGCCAAACATGTGCTGAGAATTCCATCAATATACATCAGGTCGCAAGGCTACCACATTAAGAAAGAGGGAAGTCGGGTGTGAGGGAAAATGGAAGCATAGAAGAAGACACAGGCTTTTCCAGTTCAGCAAGTTCAGCATAGATTGCTGAGTGAAGGTTTTAGCTTGGGCAAAGTTTGAGAAGACTGGGGAATAGGAAGGTTTTGGAATATAGAGGGTGGGGATTATATAGTAAGATTATGGCTTACTCCACAGAATGGATTGGAGGGAAGGAAAAGGGATAGGAGGAGGAGGAGGAAGAGAAGGGGGTGAAGAAGAAAAGGGGAGGAGAGAGGACAGGAGAGGAAGTAACCGAGAGTAACAGGAAAGAAAGGAGGGGAGAAAGCAGGGGAGGGGGGAAGGGGAAGGAGGAGGAAGGAGGAGATACAGCGGCAGTTCTTGGGGCAGTGGGAAGGCTTTGTGAGCACATAAGATGATGGAGAGTCTCCACGAGCCCAAGATGTTCTCTGTGGGATTCCTAGAATCCCGAAGCTTCTTGTCTCACTTACCACTCACCCAGACCATTACCCAGACTATAGACTAAATTAAGTTACTTACTTACTTCATCCCTGAACAGTTTGTGGCCAGGTAATAAAATAAGGCACATTATCTCAAACTAAAACCATACATGCCTCACCCGTAGAGCATCCCTAAAAACCCACCATCTGTTCACCTGAATAAAAATTGGGACACTATTAACAAGTAAAGGCAAACTAGATGCCAGATAGCAGCTAAATGTATGCGAAAGCAGAAGATCTGGACTTCAGTTTTTATTAAGACATGATAGTGCCTTCAAGAAATAATGAGGATATGACAGCTTACAACTTGTCCTCAAGAAAATGATTCTTGTACCAAAAAATATATGACTAAAGTCACACTGACAGTAGCCCAAACAGGCAGCAAATACACTCTGATATAGGATAAAATCAAATAAAGGGGCTTGGGCTATGTCCTAACACTCAGACTTTTTGCCTATGAGGACTATGACTTAGTTCAATCTTTTGGACCCAGGATATTTTATCCCAAGAAGGTTCTGAACTTATGAAAACCACTCTAGCCTGTATACTTCTTGATGCGTGCATGCATGCTCAGTCCCTCAGTGGTGTCCAAGTCTTTTGCGACCCCATGAACTGTCGCCTGTCAGGCTCCTCTCTCCATGGAATTCTCCAGGCAAGAATACTGGAGTAGGTTGCCATTTCCCCCTCCAGGGGATCTTCCTGACCCAGGGATCAAACCCATGTCTCTTGTGTCTCTTGGGTTGGCGGTTAGATTCCTTACCACTAGCGCCATCTGAGAAGCCCATACTTCTTGATGCTGCTGCTGCTGCTAAGTTGCTTCAGTCGTGTCCGACTCTGTGTGACCCCATAGACGGCAGCCCGCCAGGCTCCTCCATCCTTGGGATTCTCCAGGCAAGAACACTGGAATGGGTTGTCATTTCCTTCTCCATACTTCTTGATAGTGACTGCTTATATAGTGGGGACCAAGATGGCTGCATTCATGCGTAGGCTAAGTGATTGCAGACAGTGGAGTGATGGTTATAGTGGGCAAGCTCACAGAAGGTGGGAAGCAAATGCAGGCTTTGGGAAAATTATGAATTATTGTGTGTCAAGCATATTCAGGGTCTGATAGTAAGTACCAAGTCCAAAATATTAAATGGATGCAAGACGTAAGCCTAATGCAATGTAGTGTCTTCCAATGCAGTCCTGAGACACTAGTCCCAAGTTCCTAAAGAAAATAAATATAAAAAACCTCAGAGAAAAATCTCTACCATGTTTTTTTTTTTTTGAATGTTGAGCTTTTTTTACTTTATTTTTAATTGAAGGATAATTGCTTTGCAATATTATGTTGGTTTCTGCCATACATCAACATGAATCAGCCATAGATATACATATGTCCCCTCCATCGTGGACCCCCCTCCCACCTCCCACCCCACCCCACTCCTCTAGTTTGCTACAGAGCCCTGGTTTGAGTTCCTTGAGTCATACAGAGTATTTTTACCGACTATCTATTTTATATATGGTGCTGCTGTGTGTGCTCAGTGGTGTCCAACTCTTTGCAACCCCATGGACTGTAGCTCACCAGGCTCCTTTGTCCATGGAATTTTCCAGGCAAGAATACTGGAGTGGGTTGCCATTTCTTTCTCCAGGTGATCTTCCCAGACAAGGGATCGAACCCGTGTCTCCTACATCCCCTGCATTGGCAGGCAGATTCTTTACCAATGAGCCACTGGGAAGTCCAAAATGTAGTTAAATATGGTTAATATAGTATGTTTTGTATTATGTGACTTGTAATGAAATAAATTTTTTAAAAATTGGATTGCTAGGTCTTATCCACCTTTTCATGGATGAAACTGCAGAGGGCTTGAAATCACTGGGGACTGTCTTGGAGCTTGGGTGCCACAATCTTCAAAGCAAAATTGGAAAATCTTTATATTATGCTATTGCTTATTACATACTTCTACCTGTAAACTTCCGGGAACATGACATATAAACTTCAGGAAAGGTAGCTGTGTGCTAAAACCATATTATTGCAGAAATTGCATCATATATGATAAAAGGGGAAGAAACTGTGTCAATAAAGAAACTTTGAGCCTTAAAAAAAGCCTTCATGATTGATGGTAATTTACAGGCAAAAAAATCAAAACCCTAAATCAATGTTTCTCCAAGTTATACAATTAATAAAAGGTGCTAGAGGCAAAATTCAAATTTGTCTGACTTTAAAACTCAGACGGTTTCATTTTTAACAGAAGATATTTGGTTTGCTTTGGGAAAGTACTGTAAATTTTCCTAATAGAGAATGTGACTTTATGAATTACATTTTATTTAAGCTAGTGATAATGTTAATTTTTATACTCTAAAAATACATTCATCGATAGCTAGATGTTCATGTTGGAGCCAGAGGTTAAAAGGTAAAAGATCCACTCCACAGATAATAATATAAAATGCATTATAATGTAACATTAGATTTTAAGAAAGTCTAGTAAAAGAAATTCTGCAGTCTACTTCAGATATTTAGTTAACTTTTTACTCTTTTCTGAAACAAAAGCCTCCATATTAAACTACAAGATCTTCTTACATAACCGCCTTTCTTTTAAAATCCCAAACATTTGCATTTTGGAAAGCTTTGTGCCTAGATTCTCCAGATATTATTGTACCCCTGCAAAATCATCTTGAAGTAGAAATTCCGTTCTCGAGGTTGGCACCCTGACAGTCAACAGCTGTCACCGTCTGTTGCTTTTCTCCATTTCTAGCTACTAAAGCAGCAAGGAGAATGCTGGAACACATTTTATGTGTTGATAGAGGTCAAGCTTAGGCAACGTCTATGTGAAGTTTCAACACTGGGCCACTCAGTACATCTGTTTGTTTTGGATCATTTAGACTCAATATTAGAATGATGGGAAGTCTTAAGAGAACTGACTTAATTATCATACTAATTGGACATTGGATATTTAGTAATGTTTTTAACTCCAGAAGTAATATATTTTCATAGCGTTTCAGAATATTTAGAAATATAGAGAAGGAAAAAAGAGGAAATAAAAATAATCCTTAGCAGATAACAGTGTTGTCTTGATATATGTATCTATCTATATGATCTTTTCAATATATATGTGTATAAATTTTTTTTTTACCAAATATGCAATCAGGATATGTAAGATTTTGTCTTTTTTTTTTTGCTTAGTTTATATTGCATAAACTATGATATTCCATCATATATCTTCATATTATTAACTATACAGCATTATTTTTGTTGTTCACTCACTCAGTTATGTCTGACTCTTTGTAACTACATGGACTGCAGCATGCCAGACTTCCCTGTCATTCACTATCTCCTGGAGTTTACACAACCTGTTGTCCATTGAGTTGATGATGCCATCCAATCATTTCATCCTCTGTGATCCCCTTCTCCTCCTGCCCTCAATCTTTCCCAGCATCAGGGCCTGCTAAAAATTCCATTGTGTAATAGATTTCACAGTTTTTATGTATTGATGTATATCCCCAATACATTCAGTAAGTTAAGACAAAAGGAGAAATAAATGTTGAGTATATCAAATATAGTACTTGATTCCATTGCAACTGCCTCCTTAATAATCTTGAGAGAATTTTGAGAGTTTATCTTAAGGGAAACTGCTTTCTTTATGAACTCTATATATAACTGTAATATAGGATCGATTTTTTTCCACTTGGTCAAATTATGTGTTCCATAGACCTCAAATCTGAAGCAAGGGAAATATTTAAAGCAGTCAAGGAAGTTAACAGGACAAAAAAAAGGATGTCCTGTTAAAAGCATATTTTAAAATATTCTATTTCTGGACTTTTCATTCAGGAAGATGGAAGGTGCTGTGTCTCATTGTGTTGAAACCTAAAAACTCTTTTCTTCAGTCCAAAATTTTCAATAATGTAAAAACAATTAGAATCTGCAGATGAACAAAGAGGATATATTATCTTTTGAGCAAATATTTACTTGTCAGTTCTCTCTCTAAGAATTGCCCTTTGGTTTTCCAGTTGTTAAGAATTGTGCTCTTGCATCCTGGGAGTGACTTAGTCCCTTTTTCTTTCTTTCTTTGTTTCTCTCTAATTATAAATACCTATATGTCATGCTTGGAGAAGACAATGGCACCCCTCTCCAGTACTCTTGCCTGGAAACTCCCATGGACGGAGGAGCCTGGTAGGCTGCCATCCATGCGGTCGCGAAGAGTCGGACACAACTGAACGACTTCACTCTCACTTTTCACTTTCCTGCTTTGGAGAAGGAGATGGCAACCCACTCCAGTGTTCTTGCCTGAAGAACCCCAGGGATGGGGGAGCCTGGTGGGCTGCCGTCTATGGGGTCGCACAGAGTCGGACACTACTGAAGCGACTTAGCAGCAGCATATGTCATGATTATTTGTGTGTTTGTTTGTCTTACTGTACAATGCTTTATTTAAAATCTAACTGCTGATGGATAATTCAACTGGGCTTTCTGGGCATCTGGCCTTGCCAGTGAATAATGAGATTGGCCCCGTTTAGCAAATGACTTAGTTCTTTCACCATGATCCCTGTAACAGACGGTAAAATCAATTTGTTCCTTTCTCTTGTTTTAAGAAAACATAAGAGTTAAAAGTCTCTGGAAGGTTGTCTCCTTGAGCAAAGTTATGAAGCTTACTCATTGGTAACTTTTATCTTTAGCAACTGAGCGCACCACAGATGCTGCTTCATTCCGTGGGTGACCACATGGCCGCCAGGGAATCAATGGTCACAGTCCCCTGCCCTTTGATCCATTTACCACCCCCCCGCCCCCGCCAAACCACATGTTTTCGTGAACCAGGACTGAAATGAAAAATCCCACTTTTTTTTAGATTTTTTTTTTAAATGTGGACCATTTCCAAAGTTTTTATTGAGTTTGTTACAATATTGCTTCTGTTGCTTATGTTCTGGCTTTTTGGCCAAGAGGCATGTGTAATCCTAGCTCCCCAACCAAGGATTGAACCCCCAACACACAGACCTCACATTGGAAGGGAAAGTCTTAACCACTAGACCACCAGGAAAGTCTCGTAAATCCCACTTTTAACACCAAAATTCAAAGGAAAAAATCCTCCTCTGGTATTCCTCTGCTCTCCACATTCTCAGTACTCTGGTTATGACATTTCTGGCCACCATATCTGAGGGGAGGGCAGGTTTTCCACACCAAGCAATTCTGCAACACCAGCTGGGTGTCCTCCAATTTAATTCAGGTCAGACACTCTCTACTGGGAGAGAGCATCAGATCCCACAGGCTAAGGTCTTAGTCCTATGAAAGTTCAGGTGCCAATCACAAATCCAGGTTGTTACCTGTGCTTTTGATCAACTGTCTGTAAATTGGAGTTCCTTTGAACCCTTTATTGGGTTTGATCAGTTTGCTGAAGTGGCTCGCAGAGCTCAGTAGGACATTTTACTCAGCAGATTGCCAGTTTATTATAAAAAGATATAACTCGTGAAAAGGCAACTGGAAAGATGCAAAGGGCAAGGTATGTGGGAAAAAATGCAGAGCTTCCCTGCGCTCTCTGGGTGCACTGTTCTCCAAGTACCAACCTCTCTGAACCCTGTTCTTTGGGATTTCTATAGAGGCTTCGTTATGCAAGCATGATTGACTAATTCATTGGTCATGGGTAATTGATTGAACCTCCTAGCCCCTCTCCCTGCCCCAGAGGTTTGGGGATTGGACTGAAAGTTCTATCCTTCTTTCCCTGAGGTTATTTCTTCTGGCAACCTGCCTTCATCTTTGGAGAGATGGGTGGTCCAAAAGTCACCTCACTAATGTAAACCCAGGTGTGGTTTATATGAATAACAAAATATACCCATTTCACCTTTATAACTTGAGTTAGTTCAGGAACTGGAGACGACTAAATAGTATAACAAAAGATGTTTCTGCTGCTCTTATATAGGAAAGTGTAAGGGTGCCAGGAACTGTGAATGAAGACCAAAATATTTTTTCTTATTATCACATCACCTTAGCCATTTATCATTGCATTTTCGTCCTGTACTTTATACATTTTTCCAAATATTCCTTTTGAAGAGTGAAAGTACAACCCAGCCAGTATTCATAACCCAAGTTGCTCTTTTCTAACCTATCTGCTGTATTTGGACCATATGAAGCCAGAAAAATAAACCAAGAGAAAATCATCAACTTTACATCTTTCAATTTAGCCTGTTTTTTCATATGATTTAGTCATTTAACTGAAACAGCAAGTTAGCAACAGAAACTTCAATGAAATAAGAAGAAAAAGACCCACTTTTGAGGGCTAGGACAGATGTTCACAGTTCCTAAGACTGCAGGAAAGACGTGTTTGTGAGATTTGTCTGCCTTTTTTTTTTCTGGAAATGGCAGTCACACGATACAAATTCCAAGAGAGCTGGAGAGAACACTGAGATATACATCAAGATAATCAGGGCTAAAAGTCTTAATCCCAGATTTCCTGAATTGCATTTATGAATGTCATTCAATTATTTTGAATATCTTGGGATTCTGTATGTTTGTGTGTCTGTAGTTCAAAAAGGCCTCTGATTTTCTCCTGCTTTCATTATTGACCCAGTGAAGCTGCACGGTTTAAGAATTTGTCTATTTTTCCTGCCTGAAAGCATGGCAACTAGAATTAGGTCTTTAACCAGAACAAGTTATTACGGCATGTTGGTTTACTGTGCTTTAAGCCATCAAGTTGCTTAGAGCTGGTCTGTATTTTAAATAGAAAGTATTGAGCAACAAATGGCAAAATTTGTATGAAATGAGCCTCTATGCAAATTCTTTAAATTTAGACTTTTAGACATCAGCAGTCTTCTTTTTATGGGCAAATAAATGTTTCAAAATTTCCTCCTGTATGACAGGTCATGGTAGCATCTTTATACTTAAATGTAATTTTTGAAATTATAAAATCAAATTAATTAAATTAAATCTATGATAAGCTGGATTATGAAAAACAGCCAGTTACAGAAAGCAATATATTTCTTGTAACTGTTATAGTATAGGTAAGTCATGGAGACGAGAGAAGAGTATGTGGTATCTGGAAGGAAATGAGAATAAGCAGGGGCAGCTGGATCCTCAGACATGCAAAAGGTTTGAGTGAACACCTAATGCTTGCTCCTTGAAATAGTCATTCATTCAGAAATATCATTGAGTACCTCCTATGTCCTAGGCAGTATAGTAGGCTCTGGTAATGCAAGAGTTGACACACTAAACAATATCATTACAGCTGTGTAGCTCACATTCTGATAGGAGAAAAACAATAAAAACAAGTGAGCAACTGAACAGACTTCAGATGGTGATAAATGCAATGAATAAAACAAAATGAAGTTATGTGGCAGGGAGAGAGTGGTGGGACTAGACTAGACTGGATGTTGAGGGATTCTGTTGTATACAGAAATACTTAGGGATTGGATCAAAGTATAGCTCCCAAATGGAAGCCACACATTAGAAGCATAACTTTGGAGTCAGCAGAATGGGGTTGGAATCCCAAATTAGGTTCTTATTAATTGTATTTCCTTTGGTGACTTAACATCTCTGTATTTCACTTTCCTCATCTGTAAAAAATTGAAACTAATAATACCCATCTTATGGAATTCATGTGGGAATTGAATGAGATAAAACATTCAAAGCACTTTACATCATGTCTGACACATAGTAAGATGCTTCACTCAGCTAGAGCCAGACATCTTGGAGTGTGAAGTCAAGTGGACCTTAGGAAGCATCACTACAAACAGAGCTAGTATAAGTGATGGAATTCCAGCTAAGCTATTTTAAATCCTAAAAGATGATGCTGTTAAGGTGCTGCACTCAATATGCCAGGAAATCTGGAAAACTCAGCTGTGGACACAAGAATGGAAAAGGTCTTTGGGATTTCATTCCAACCCCAAAGAAGGGCAATGCCAAAGAATGTTCAAACTACCACACACCTGCACTCATTTCACATGCTAGCAGGGTAATGCTCAAAATTCTCCAAGCAAGGCTTGAACAGTACGCGTGAACCAAGAACTTCCAGATGTTCAAGCTGGATTTAGAAAAGGCAGAGGAACCAGAGATCGATTGCCAACATCTGTTGGATCATAGAAAAAGCAAGAGAATTCCAGAAAAGCACCTACTTCTGTTTCATGGACTACACCAAAGCCTTTGACTGTGTGGATTACAAGAAACTGTGGAAAATTCTTAGAGATGGGAAGACCAGACCACCTTCCTGTCTCCTGCAAAACCTGTATGCAGATCAAGAAGCAATAGTTAATACTGGACATGGAACAACAGACTGGTTCCAAATTGGGGAAAGGAGTATGTCAAGGCTGTATATTGTCACCCTGCTTATTTAACTGATATGTAGAATACGTCATGCAAGATGCTAAGCGGCATAAACTGGAATCAAGATTGCCAGGAGAAATACCAGTACTCTCAGATATACAGATGATACCACACTTATGGCAGAAAGTGGAGAGGAACTAGAGCCTCTTGATGAAGGTGAAAGAGAAGAGTGAAAAGCTGGCTTAAAACTCAACATTCAAAGATCATGGCATCTGGTCCCATTACTTCATGGCAAGTAGGTGGGGAAGCAATAGAAACAGTGAGACACTTTTATTTTCTTGGTCTCCAAAATCACTGCAGATGGTGACTGCAGCCATGAAGTTAAAGGATGCTTGCTCCTTGGAAGAAAAGCATTGACAAATCTAGACAACATATTAAAAAGCAGAGACATTACTTTGCCAATAATGGTCCATCTAGTCAAAGCTATGGTTTTTCCAGTAGTCATGTATGGATATGAGAGTTGGACCATAAAGAAGGCTGAGCACTGAATAATTGATGCTTTTAACTGTGGTGTTAGAGAAGATTCTTGAGAGTCCCTTGGACTGGAAGGAGATCAAACCCGTCAATCCTAAAGGATATCAACCCTGAATAGTCATTGGAGAGACTGATGCTGAGGCTGAAACCCCAATACTTTGGCCACCTGATGTGAAAATCTGACTTATTAGAAATGACCCTGATGCTGGGAAAGATTGAAGGCAGGAGGAGAAGGGGATGACAGAGGATGAGATGGTTGGATGGCATCACTGAGTCAATAGACATGAGTTTGAGCAAGCTCTAGGAGATGGTGAAGGACAGGGAAGTCTGGCATTCTGCAGTCCATGGGGTTGCAGAGTCAGACATGACTCTGAGTGACTGAGCAGCAACAACAATGGCAAATTGTTAGCATTGGGCTTCTCAGGTGGTGCTAGTGGTAAAGAACCCACCTGCCAGTGAAGGCGACATGAGACATAAGGGATTGCAGGTTCAATCCCTTGATTGGGAAGATACCTTGGAAGAGGGCGTGGCAAACCACTCCAGTATTCTTGCCTGGAGAATCCCAAGGACAAAGGAGCCTAGTAGGTTACAGTCCACAGGGTCACAAAGACATGACTGAAGTGACTTAACATACACGCATTATTAGCATTATATGAAACAGTGGAAAATACAGCTTTCTAGTCAGTACCAAGAACACTTGTATTTCTCCTGAGCCCTTGGTTGGCTTATATCACTTAAATACTGTGAATCATATTTCCCTCTTTCTCTTGACAGCTGGAAAGCTGAGAGCCAAATTTGTGGTCCACCTCTAGCAAATAGAACTTTATTGAGTGCCTTATTTATTTTGTGAACTAACCTCATTCTTGGCTGGATGTTTACTTTTCTTCACTTGTATTCTAATTCAATTTCCTCATTTCCTTAGTTTTTATTCAATTTTATTTTGTATTATTTGTGTTTTTGTAAGCTGCCATAAATCCTTTGTGTAATATGTTCTCTCTAAACAAATAGTCACTACAAGGAAATAGCCAATCAGTGTGGACAAGTTGAGTCTGAATGTTACATGTTCTCCCTTACAGGGAGAATTTGTTTAACCCTTGGGTTTGAAAATATAAGGAAATATAATTTATGTTAAAAATTACAATGTGCATAATGGTCTGTTTGGCTCACTGCTCAGCAGGCCCTTAGCCTCAGCCCAATCCAATGTCATGGACCAATATTCATTCTTATCATGAGTGGTTTGAGCCAGTGGGAACATAATGGTTTAATTTTTTATTTTTTTAACTTTTCATTTTATACTAGAATGTAATTGATTAACAATGTTGTGTTTATTTTTAAGATGTACAACAAAGTGATTCAGTTATATATATACATGTATCTATTCTTTTTCACATCCTTTCCCCATTTAGGTTGTTACATAATACTGAGCAGAGTTCCCTGGGCTATGCTGTACATCCTTGTTGATTATCCATTTTAAATATAGCATGACTTGTGTACGTGTCAATCCCAAACTCCCTAACTATCTCTTTCTCCCTTAGAAGGAGATGTCCTATGTTCACATGACTGTTCTGCCACTGACTGCCTTTGAGATCTTGGACAAGTCAATGAACATTTCTGAGTCTCTGATTTTTCATTTTAATGGCAATTTAAATATGTGACCCGGCTACCTTCTTCTGCTGTTTTCCAGGACCAGTGATTGTACTGTGTAAAGCATATCACATTGTCATAATGTCTGCTGTTGCAATCATGGTGATGATAGTGATGGTGATGATGATAATCAGTAGGTTGTCAATTTTGTTGCTGATCTACTCTGATCTTGGCATAAAATCCCAGTACTGTAATGGGCTTCTTGCCTTGCTATACAAACCTAGAAGGTATCCCTCACACAGTAGTTTAAGCCAACAGCATCACCCAAAGCTGTGCATCACACAGCCCACCCAGCCACATGTGGTCACCCTGACTAAAGCCCTCCTTAACTTCCATTGCTAATTATCTAAGTTCTTGACATCATCTTCCTTCCCTGAGTGTCTGCTTTGTTCAGTCAACTGGTACTTCAGTTCCTCTGAGCCTGGAAACCTGTCTTCTTACTAGGTTTGTCTTTCAACTCCAATCTCACAGCCAGCCCACACCTCTTTCCTGCTGGTAGCTTTTCATGTTGCCCTGGGCCATGTCTTATGAAACTCCCACCTTCTATTCTTATCTGCAGAAAGCCTAACCATCTTTTCTGTCAGCCAGAATGTGCTAACACCTGCTCCACATTCACCTCTCATCACCTGCTCCCAGATGCAGTGACTTCTTTTTGCCTAGAATTTTCTGAATAAAATAATGCATTAATTGCCTTCAGGATCTTAACAGTTGCTGTATTGTCATTAGTTTCTGTTACAGAAAACATTTTTTAAAAGGTGTTATTAATCCAAATGCAGAATAATTTGTTGACAAATTAATAATTTATTAATAACCTCATTATTTATTCCCAGTTTACTAGGGAAGATCAGGTAATAAGGACTCCATACATATAAATGCATACTCTAGGTAATTGAAAGTTACCTTTATAATTATTAAGGGTGTGAACTTTTTAAATTTATATTATGCATTTCTCTATTTTAAATGGGTATATAGTGATTTTAATTACTTTTTAAAAAACTGGGTCATACTCTACAATTTGCTTTTCTTAATAGTAGCAGGTCATAGACATACCTCAAAGCCTTTAGATATAAATTTGACTAATTAGAATAAATATTCTAACTAGAAGAAAAATTCTAAATAATTCTAAATTTTGAAGGTTGCATTCACCATATTTTCTTAAACTATGCCTCAGATTCAGTGTACAACCAGTTGTTCTTTATGTTTTGTATTTGCTACAGTAAAATTGCTGCAATAAATGTCTTTAATACACACTCTTAGAGAAAAAAGAATATATAATATGTATGTGTGTATATATTTATTATAATATGTATATAATATACATGTGCTTATATATAGTATGTATTTAAATATATTTTGTTCATTTATATATATATATGAGATTTTCAAAAGAGAGTGTTTCTTACAAGAGTATTTTAGTTAATATATTATCAAATTATTATTTTCTGAATAATTGTAGCAATACCCTCTGACTAGTAATGTATCTGACTGATTCAAAATCTCTCTGGTAGCAGTTGGCTGCTGATTTTTTTTAATTTTTGCTGACCAGTAGGGGAAAGAATTGCACCTCACGGTTGCTTTGCTTACATTAGCATTTCCATGACAGTGTAAAATATTGAGCGTCTCTCAAGTGTATTGATTATTTGGATTGCCTCTCATGCAATTGGTTATTTGTAACTTGTGTATCAAGTTAATTATCTTTTTCTTAACAATTTGTAGAAGCTCTGTTTATTGGGATATAATCCCTTTGTCTGCCATATGGGTTGCCCAGATTTCCCTCTCGGCTCTCATTTCTCTTTTTTATGATGTCTTTTGCTGTACAAAGTTTTAATTGTTTTGCATTCAAACATTTATGTTGGCCTTCTTTAAAAAGTAACTTTCTTGTGGCTCTTTCTTTTCCACTTAACAATATATCATGGTCATTTTTACAAGGCAGGTTTAATTCGTTCATTTATCTTTCCCTAGTTTCTTCGTATGGGATAAGCTTATGCATGCATAGTTCTGTCTCAATAAGAAATCATTTCATTTTTTATTGTAATCATTCTTATTTAGCATTTTTTGTGTGTTCCTTCCCCTCTCCTCCTTCTTTTCACCCACTGCATCTCCTGTTGAACCCTCTTATTCTCCTGGTCATTCATACTGAGAACTTAGTGGGTGTCCTCTTATTTACTTTTTATACTCATAGAATTCACACACACATACATGTGCATGCACATACACAGTCACACACATATATGTACATATAGACATATACCTATGTTGAAATTTTTGTCATTTTATGTTCCACAAAAATGGTATAATGTTATAAATATTTCTTTGCTCTTTTTTCCTTTCTTTCCCACTGATAACTCATGAAAAGCTTTTCTGCTCCATGGTCATACTACTTCATGATGTGGTTATACCATAATTTATTCAGTACTTCCTCTATTCATAGTAATTCATATTGTTCCCACCTTTATTTTTGGCCCTATGAATAATGTTATAAAAAGATCTTTGTACATATGCTTCTACATGCTAGCCCTTTTATTTCTACAGACTAGATTCCCAAAAGTGATATTGCCAGGCTAAAGTAATATATAGCAAGATTTGTTTCCCAAAAGACAATAGGAATTTGCATTTCTACCCATAAGTACACAAGTACCACCACTTTTCATCTTTATCAAGAACAATGTTATCAGTCTTAATTATTGTGACTGACAGGTATAAATTTATATCTCATTATTACTTCTGGTTTCTTGAAGAAGCTATCAAGTATAATTGCCCTGGATGACTCCAGATCCTTGACTTCCTTTGTTACATGGTGTGGTATGTTAGCTTTGTGAGTTTCCTGATTCCTCTCGAATGTCTCAGAGTCACTGCCTCTGCCTGCTTCTAGGGGTCATGCCTCCACCCCACCTACTGGGTTGTCTCAGATATGTTTGAAAAGTTTGGACTTTAAAACCAGAAGACAGTATTTGCCCATAATATTTAAACATCAGTCAACAAGCTCTCAGTGAAGACCCAAAGAGTACCATTTATGAATTTAGTTTGATACTTCATAATCATTCAATTCTTAAGAAAAATTTATTTTCCAAAAAGTTAGTTAATGGGGGTCAGTTAAAAAGCTTGGATTCCGTGATTTACAATTGCTGGACACCATTGTCAGTCTTCTTAGAGTATAAATAAACTCAGAACCTGCTTATCACATAGCAAGAAAAATGTATAACCTCAGGTCACCAGCTTAGAAAAGGGTGATCACCTCCATCATGACATACTGACAGCTTCTTTAATGACAAATTCTGTTTGTCACTCACTCTTCCTGCCTCCTGCCACTACATCACTGAAATTTATAGACTCTGGTCTTTATATGTTCTGAATGTTCCTGTCTGGGAACATTTATATTCTTTCCTACCATGTCCCTGGGATAGTCTCATGGTAAAATTGTAGCCTAGATAAATGACCCCAGTGAAAGATAGCAAAGATGGCTCACAAAAGGAGAGAGAAGGCATATGCTGGGTGTGGTCCTATACACCCAACAGTCTCCCACGGAATGCACTCTTTGTCAAAAGATTCCAAATATTTTGGTTTCATAGGTTCATGCATAGTGAGAAAATCCTTCAGCTATCTTAAAGACTTTTCTTTTTTTCATTGATCATTTCAATTCTTTTTGCTTTGATTTTAGAGTCAACAAAACTGACTTCTGTTCAAGACCAGGCCTCTCATCCAGCTTAACTACAGGATGAGATTACTCCAAAGAAAATGGTTTTAAGAATTCTGGTTCCCAAGAAATTTATTTAAAAAAACACACACACAAAAAGGATTCTGGTTCCTATGCAATCAGCAATCACTTCTCTTTTCACATGAAATCACTAGACACCCAGCTGTCCCAGGCTTCTTGATTGGCATGCATTCACTTATGGTTCCATCACATCTAGGCATTAGCAAGAGGGAGTAAAATCTCAAAACTCCTCAAGTTGGCAGCCTGATCAGTTTACCACCCAGTGAAGTCTGAGTTGTTTCAACCACTTGATCTTTAAATTTACACACATACTAGTAGAGGAAGTAGTCTTACACACCACCTACCTGTCTAACTCACTTATTTCACAGATAGGCCAGAAATATGAGATGTCTTGCTGGAGGCTTAAAGCTCATCAAGGAATAAAGCATCTTGAACCAGATCATCTGAATCTCAATTTCTTTCATGAAAAATTATGATATTAATGTCTGTTCTGTTTCCTTCACAAGGATTTTGGTGATGAGCAAATGAATCAATGCGTATGAAACAATTTGAAATAATTGTGTTATGAACGAATGTCAGATATCAAAAATTGTTTTATTTTTATTTTTTATTGACTTATTTTTTGGCTACATCATGTGGCATGTGGGATCTTCATTTCTTGACCAGGGATCAAACTTGCATCTCCTGCAGTGAAAGCAGAGTCTTAACCACCGGATTGCCAGGAAGATTCCCACAGAATTGTTTTAAAGTTGAATGCTGAATCTGTTGTAGTAGGATTTTCTGGATGGATTATAATAGCCACCATTTATTGAGATGCTATCTATGAATGGACCCTCTACCAAACTTATTTCAAGATTTTTATTGTCACACCTCTAGGGCTCCCCAGGTTGTGCTAGCAGTGAAGAATCTGCCTACCAATGTAGGACAAGCAAGAGACACAGGTACAGTCCCTAGGTTGGGAAGATCCCCTGGAGTAGCAGTATACTTGCCTGGAAAATTCCAAGGGCAGAGGACCCTGGCAGGCTACAGTTCATTGGGCTGCAAAGAATTGGACTCAAATGAAACCCCCTTCCCTCCACATACACATTGTCACACCTCTACCCTTGCCCAAAAGGAATGGAATAGTTGATTTGTTAAACATCAGGATGTTTCTGCCATCATTTTTTCTGAAAGACATTTAAGATGAGCAATATATCATGGAGAAAAGAGTCAAATTCAGGCAGATCTTTTCCAGTGTCTATGCACTGAACCCACCTGTCTTCATGAAGCCTATTTTATGTGCCACTATATGACCTTCAATAGAAATGAGTAAATATTTTACAAACACAAAATAAAAATGTTTATGCCTGAACATAGTTTTACCTATACCCACATTTTAAATAACCTTAAAAAATAAATCTAACTTAAAAAAATTTAAGTATCACTCCAGTCAATTCTGTTTATGGTCCTTATGACACAGCTGTATGAATTCAAAGTTAAAAATATCAGATTATTCAATTTATATCCATTGTTTTTTGTTCAGAAAGATGAAGTCTGTGTTTTCAAAAATAAGTTCAAAAGTGCCACTCTGAAAGCTCTGTTGTTACCTCTCTGAACTCTTTCAGGCTTCTCTACTGACTATTATTATTGTCTTTATGAAAATGAAGCCAAGGTGGTAATAGGAGGTGATAAAATAATCCCTGCTCCAAAATATATACACTAGCATCTATCACAGTCTACACTTCCACCAGTAGAAAATAATTTTCTCTAATAATGGCACTGAATTCCCAGGCTATCTGGGGTGAATGAAGTCTTGATATTTTAGCAATACCTAGGTACTGAGATATTCCCCATATACATTTTCTAGATAGCACCACCAAATAATTTATTTATGCCTTATTGATCCTGACTTGATGATGTATACTGTTGTACCTGTGGGGCTGTGGATTCCTGGCCTTATCCTCAAGGGATAAATGAGGCTTCAGATACATAATCTTGTCCACAAGAGAGTGACCTAGGCTTGGAGTATTGTTTTGTTGTTGTTCAGTCACTCACTCATGTCTGACTCTTTGTGACCCCATGGACTGCAGCATGGTTAGGCTAAAATGGGCCTTGGGTTGGGGAGGTCTGAGGAATCAGAACGGGAAGTACAGGGTGTGGACACCTAAGAGGCGTGATGGTGATTTGTTGCAGGGGTGGCTCTGAAAACAAATAGCTTCCATAGCCTTCTTTTCCTTTAGACTGAGTTTGTTACTGTTGACTTTTTCAGCAAACATCCCTTAGCCAGAGGGGCCACATGCTCCAAGTCTGTGAACCGAAGTCAGCCTACAGAGGAGTCTGTTGGTTCCAGGGTTTTGATGGAAACCCCAGGGCAGAGCTTTCAAGCAGGACGTGATGCTCAGCCTGCACCGAGTCCTATAGATGGCAGGTCCCTCATCCTTAACACTCTGGGTTTCCTGCTTGCCTTCTAAAATCGTTTCAGTTTGTAGCATTGGTTTTGGATTTCAAGATCCACTGAACCTCTGTATCCCAAGTGTTGGTTGTACTTTTAATCTGTTCCAAAATTTGTTCACGTCCTTTACCTGTTGTTTTTCCAGCATCAAATCTGTGAATGCATCCTGCTTTACATATCCTCTGCTCAGTTAATGCAATAAAACTGTGAAAACCTTGCTGGAAATGTCACTGTGAATCTTTGCAAAGCCTGAAGGCTGCTGAATGCCATAAGCCTGTAGTCTGAAGCTGCAATAATTAAATCCTTCTTTAACAAGTGCTAGTAACACACTGTGTGTACTGGACATGATGGTTGTCAGGATGGCTTAAGGACAGTGGACTTTTCTAGAAGCCTCTCATGCTTCTAATATTCTAGTGACAGGAGGCTGTACTATAAATGTACTATGTTCACAGTGGATGGCAGTATCTGTCATCCCTGTCTTTGAGGGAATAGAGTATGAAGACCAGAATTAAAGATTTTTTGTTGTTTCTATTGAGCTGCTAGTTGACTAAGGATATATAGAAAACTCAACGTTGTGATCATGGTGAATCTAGAGAATATAGGGTAACAATAAGGAATAACCATGTATTGGGCTCCCACTATTCGTAAGGCCATGGTAGAGGCTTTTCATCCCTCTGGTTCCTAATTCTGTCTCATATCATTATTCTCATTTTACAGATAATGAGATTGAGGCTCACAGAGGTTGTCACACAGAACATATCTCGTTTGACTTTTAAAGATAGTGTTCTTTCCACCATGTGGCTCTGGGTTTCCTCTCATCTGTGGGCTTTGGGAAAGGTCTGATCAGGATTGGAGATGACTGGTAACTATCTTTCTTGGGCTCTAGCAAGAGAACTATTTGTGCAAGGAAAATCAAGGGCTTTCTAGTAGATAGTAGGTTCCCTTAGTGCTCGGAAGCTCTGAAATTCATGGCCTGGATCTGTGAAAAATTCCATCTCTAGCTCTCGCACAGCATTCTCTTTGGTCCAGAAGAGAATGCCTGACTCCTTGGGAAGTTCCATGTTGCTATATTAGCTGCCTCGGGTGCTGCAATAAGTCGCCAAAAACACAGTGGCTTAGAACAACACTCTTGTATCATCATATAATTCTGGAGGTCAGAAGTCTAAAATCAGTCTTACTGGGGTAAAGTCAAGGAGTCTACAGGGCTGGTTCCTTCTAGAGGAGGCTTTAGGGGAGAAATAATTCCTTGGCTTTCCAGCTTCTAGTAGTCACTTGCATTCCTTGACTGATGACCTTCTTCTAGCAATGGCATCTTTCTGACCCAGCCATCCATCATCTCATCTCCTTCATTTTCCTGCCTGTCTCTCATAGAGCTCTTGTGATTACACTAATCTCATCTGGAAAATCCAGAATAATTTCCCACCTCAAAATATTCAATGTAATCATATCTGCAAATACGCTTTTGCCCTGTAAAGTCACATTCACAGGATGAAGATGTTGGCATCGCCAGGGGCCCATTATTCAGCATACCACAGCCGCTGTTCCTGGTGATTGCTCCACTGGTAATGATATCCCACTTCAGGCAGCTCAGGACTGCCCCAGCATCTCCCAAGACACAGAATTCAGAGTTGCTCTCGTGCGTACCTCCTCAAGGCAAAAGTGTGAGTGGCGAAGCCAATTTGGGCTTCTTGCTGTCAAACAGGACTTGCAATTTGGTAACCTCAATCTGGATGCAGCTCGTAGATAAATTTTGAATGTGCATTTTTTTCTTAAGTTGGGTGATCTATACAAAAATTGGCATTTTGGGTATTTAAAAATTGCGAGATCTGGCATCACAGTGCCATGTTTTCAAATGGCTGCATAATGGCTTTCACTTCTCCATTTTAGAAAGAGGATGTCTCTCCCATTCATCTTAGTCCCTGTCCCTGTCTGATGATGAATTACACTGGCCTTTTCACTTATTTATTTTAACCACTTGGACTGTGCAGTTTGAGTATCTGAATGTACAATAACGATTCTCAAACCACAGCATTAACATGCTTATCAGAGAACTTCTGTTCAGTCATTTAGAGCAGGGAAGTAACTTTATTTGTACTAGAATACTTTGTGTTAATCCTTGGGTATCCTTGCAAGGTAGAGAATGATCCTTGTCTTACAGCCACATCCTGACATTTGCAGGTTAGTTGGATCCTCCCTTTGGATGTTTATTTTTTCAGCCTAACATGCAGCCTTTGATCCACCAACACCTGGGCCAAGCATTCCTAATCATCAGTTTAATATTTCCTGTTCACTGGAGGCAAAATTTTCTACCTGTTACTGGGAAAAGTGACCCTCCCTTTCTTCTTCCTAAGACTGTTTCATAAGTATATCAGCTTCTTAAAATTTAGAATCTACTTTACTCCACAAAAAGACTGTCATTCTCTTTATGTCCACAGTCTCAGAGAGTGGCTGGTGTATAATGAGTGATTTATAAATATTGACTGAATGAATGAATAAATTATGATAATGAGTGACATTGGTAATGATGGCTAACATTTATGTGAACTTAGTTATGAATGAATGTTGTATCTTTAAATGAGTTAGCAATTGCAGTCCTGATAGACACAAGTTCACTGTGAGTGCATGCCCTCCCACAGGCCCTGGAAAAGCTACCTTATTTATCATATGATGCTCTGTTCCTGGCTACAGATGATAGGACCACAGAAAGATTTCTAAGCCAAGGATTCCCTGTCCTTAACCTGACCAGGAACCTGTGACATGGCCAATTGCAAAGAGCATTCCCAAGAAATCAACCTAGGCCTCTAGGGTGTTTTGTTTTGAGAACTCAGATCAAGAGAAACAGTCTCTCTACAATTGGTAGCAGATGCTGGAGCAAATGGATCATACTGGGATTAGGGACAGACTCCCAGTCAGACTATGTGCAAGATGATTAGGCAGAAATAATGCAGCCACTGAGAGATGGAGGAGAATCTCAGTGCCTGATTTTCCAGCTCCCAGTTAACATTTTACTGAGGCTTGGCTATTTTGGGAGGGCTCTGAAATTATCTGTTGCACCCTTACAACTTTGCTTCATCTGTCTTTAACTCAGAAAGACTATCATTAAAATACTTGCCCAGAACGTTGCCTTAGCCTGGGATCCTAGCATGACAGCAGAATTTAATGAAGGAGGGATTGTCGAATAGCAGTGTGACCAAAGTGAAGATTAAAGGAAACCAAGAATTCTGACAGCTTCAGGTGCTACAAACTCCCAGCAAACAGAACTGGGACTCAACAGTTTTTAGTGTTGAATGTTTTTCAATATGTGAATGTGCCTGAATCCTTCCATTCTAAATGGTAAAAAAGTAATAAAAATACCTGAAGATACTTCACCCTGTTATAAAGCAAAAAGAAATGATAGCAATTGGTTCATTAGATTCATTGGACTGAAAAGGATGTCAAATAAAAAGAAACTGTTAATATTTAATCGGGCATTTTAGGAATCAGCTTGCTAAATTTGTAAAGATTGCATTCTTGGTTTTTTAATATGCTTCCTGGAATAACTACCTTCAAAGTGGGTATAATCTTTATGCAATTGCCTTGACATTAAATTTTTATGAATTAAAAAGCATGCTAGGGGATTAAAGTAGAATAATAGATGTAACATTACATGAAAGTAGGACACTCATAAATCATTTATGACTTCTTTGCTCATCAGGACTTGACTTTTTGAATCTTAATTGAAAACTGGCATGGATTTATTGTTGAAAAAAAGTAAATTGGTAATTCTGATAGCAGACAACTTTCATTAGGGAGTTAATTAATTTTAGGAGGCTGAGAGCCTGGTTTTTTAAACATACACAGTCATGTTGAGTCGTGGGACTTTATTTAATTACAGTCATCTTCTGGTCAGTGCACATTGTTTATCTTTTATTTTCATTCTGATCAATGCTAGTAAGATACAGCATAAGCTACTGTGAGCTATAATTGTATAGCAAAACAAAAAAATAGTGTTAGGCCCCAAGTAGTCTTAGATGTGCATGTGTGTGCTCAGTTGTGTCCAACTCTTCGTGACCCCATGGACTATAGCCCACCAGCTCCCCTTTTCATGGAGTTTTCTAGGCAAGAATACTGGAGTGGGTTGCCATTTCATGCCCCAGGGGATCTTCCCGACCCAGGGACTGAACCCATGTCTCTTGTATCTCCTACATTAGCAGGCAGATTCTTTACCACTAATGCTACCTGGGAAGCCCAGGATTCAAGTAGGGCATAGGTCAATTGGTTGACAAAAAGACATATTCTGTAGCAATCTTAACACTAGACCAGTCCTCATGTCATCATATTTCTGTCTTCCTTTTATGTTTACTTACTCATCAATTGTTGTGATAAACTTGAACATTTTTTAGATCCCAAATGAGATACTATTATAAAAGATCAATTAATTGATTTTTTAGAAAGAAAAGATCAATTGCTCTTTTAATTAATTGATTAATTAAAATTAATTTTATTAAGAAATAATAAAATTCTTTGATAAATTAAGCAACAGATAGACTGGCTGGTATACTTTATTGTTCTGAAGTTATTTATATAATTTCTTTAGTTTTTACCCTTTGAGTTCCCTAACCATCTTAGTTCCCTTCTTTAATACAAATGATTATTCTACTAGTTATTGCACACCCAACAACATTAGTTGTAATACCTGTACATCTGTAAAAAAGGCAACATTCTCTTCATTTTACAGATGAAGAAACTGAGGCTCATGTATCTCACCAAAACGTAACTTTTTCAGGGCTGTGAAGTTCTGAAAAAGACTGTTTTTTTAAGTAAGCCCTGGAGAATTTTCAAGCGCTTATAAATTTTTGCACACTGCTTCACCTCTCCCACCAGGACTCTGGACAATCGCCCTGCTCGTCACTAATCATGAACTTTGTCCTGCTGACTGGGTTGGTGTAGGAAAGAAAGGTCTGATCATGAGCAATCCTGATTTATTTGCCTTGTGCCCTCACCCTCTGGCCAGATGTCATCCTATTTAAAATTCTTCCTTAAAAGAACATGACAGTCTGAGGATCACCCTATTCTGAATTTGAGTTTACAGCCTGGTTTTGAAATCCAGATTTTATTCCTTAAGAACTAGATTTGGAAGACAGTAGCCAATTAAAGCCACCTGTTTATGGGCACAGTGATGTGTTTGGAGGAGTTCTTGTACAATGAAAGAGATTGATGGCCCTTCAACAGGATCATAACTCCTGTAGGCAGAAGACCATAATTTTCTTACCCAACCCCAAACTAAACAAAGGTCTCTGTGTGACCTAAAGGGGTGCAGTGTAACCCAGAACACAGCCCAGACTGAGATCAATCCCAGTCATTCCACAAGACCTTGGGAAATCTGCATGGATGCCATTGGAATTCAATCTCCACAAGGATATTTGGAGCAGAGCAGCCCAGCCTTATGGTTTTATAGATTTCACAACCTGACTGATGACCTCTATAAAAGTTTATCCTATTTTCCATTTGCCAGGCAGTTTCTCAAGCTCAACTTTAAAGACACTATGTGAAAACATTTGGAAATTTCAAAATTAAATACTTATCAATTCTAGGAATGGGAAAGACCACATGTGAAAATAATTTTACAGAAACCCACAACAAGGAAATGGTTTAACGGTAATGTTAACAAATGCCCTCAGAAACTCTGCTGTGAGATCTCTTTCAGTCTTTCTTTCTAGCTGGCATTTTCTCCTCATATGGATATCTCACCTTTCATTTCCTACTAGGCCAAGAGGAGATTCTTGTATGGAACTTTCTTAGTTTGCTGTAGTCTTGTCCTAAATCCTACCGCATCAGAGTCTCATTTATTCGATGAATATTTATTAAGCATTTTTATGTGCCAAGATGAATACACTGACCCCCTGTCTTGTCCCCCTGAAAGTAGGAAATAAATCTCTCCTATGAAAGGTACCCTTCCTCACCAGGAGATAGAAATACATTCTTATCACCAGACAGAGAGTTCAAGGTCCAGAAGGCTGTGTGAATGAACTTCACTTAGATTCTTCATTAATGAGTACCCAAGCCTAAGTTTCTTTATCTAGTCAGTTCTTGATAAATGTATTATTTCTTTGGCTTAAAGGTATAAAAGCTGCCTGCTTTGGCTATTTCTCTGTGTCTCATATTTCTACATATGAAATTAAAGTGTGATTTTTCTCCTATTAATCTGCCTTATGGCAATTTAATCACTGGACTAGCCAGAAGAACCTAGAGGGGTAGAGGAAACATTTTTCCCCAACAAGGTTGTAATACAGAATGGAAAGCAATCCTGAGAGATGAAGAGATTAAGACTGAATCAAGAGAAAGGGGCTAGTGCAGCATTTCTGAGAAGCCAGCCCTCTCAGCCAGAGGGTTTGTTCCTCTGTTAAAGAAAGTACATGATTTTGATTAGAACCACTATAAAAGACCAAGGAGAGCCCACAGTGGATGATAGGGCAGCAGTGTGGTAGGATAGTGGGATTCTAGGTGAGTTCTCTCTGATTTAATATCCCTGATGGGAAGAGAATTTTGAGAACAATAAAAGAATTTTAGAAATAGTCTTTGTGGAAAATTAAAGTGAGAATTAGCTAGGAAACTAGAGTAAAAGAAGAGAGCAGTTTGTAGGACCACTCCTGTGAAATGAGAGAGGGTAATAAGGCAGGATTGGCCAAGGAAAGCCTCAGACGGAAGTGCAGCTCTGAGAAAGGCTCAGCCAGGCTGATGGGGAATGAGCATCCATAGAAAAGATTGTCTAGAGAGTCCCGTATCCGGCAGGAAGGGCCTGGCTTTTTTGTTCCTACTGAGCTCAGTGGTTGATTGGAGTGGTAAGGCGAGAAAATAACCTCAGCATGAACCTCTGGTGAAAGCAGCAGCTGGAGATGGTGAGCAACACGTTTTCTCTTGAAGGGAGATCTGAGCAGCACACCCCGCAGCTGCCGTGAGCTAAGTAAACGCCACCAACCTCTGGCTCCTCCTGGTTCCTCTTCTGTGCCCCACGGGCTTTTGTCTAGCAGCCTATTGTCAAAAAACAGTGTTCTTGCTTTCTAGGTTTTGAGTAGATTTTTTCCCTGTCTCCTTAATTTAAGTCTTATCAACTTAACTAGAATTTTGTGTGTTCCCAAACTTCTGGTGACTCAGACAGAAAAGAATCTGCCTGCCATGCAGGAGACATGGGCTTGATTCTTGGGTTGGGAAGATCCCCTGGAGGAGGGCATGGCAACCCACTCCAGTATTCTTGCCTGGAGAATCCAGTAGACAGAGAATCCTGGTGGGCTATCATCCATAGGATTGCAAAGAGTCAGACACGACTGGGGCAACTTAATACGCATGCCTATCTCTCTTATAATTTCCTGCTCATTTAGAGCTATAACCTTCAAACTGGCATTCCTGACTTCAGATGTGATCTCTGTTATTGCTGAAGAGTTTATTCTCATGGGCAATCTGTTCATATTACCCAAATGTCTTCAGTAGTTCACCATCAAATACTGCTTATATACCACATGTAGCCTTCCACCATTTCGACTTTGAAAATGTATCCAATTCCATCCCTCTAAGTCTAAGGTTCCTATGCTCTCCTTGAACTGAACTACTCATGGGGAGAAGCCACCACGCTCCTTCTTACCTGCCCTTTTGTATATATGGCTGCATCTACTGACCTGGAAAACGCCTTCTCACTCCTCATACCCCAGGCAGACCGGATGTCCTTTCTCTGTGCTCCTATTCTTTCTTTCATGCACCCGTCACTGTAGCCATTGCAATTGGCCTGCCATTGTCGGCAAGGTCAGCAATGTCTGTCTCCTCACCATAAATGACACTAATAACATGCAAAGGTTATATCTTTTAGTCAATATATTCCCAGAGCCTGGGCCTTTAAGTGACTCATGACACTTGAGTTTCAATGAGCACATGAATATGAATGAATTCAAAGAATTGAGTCTTGAAAATAATTTTTTAAAAATATGTCCTCTCCTAAATTGTTTTAAAATAGTTGCCTGAAGAGATAGCAGAGAAAAAATATTGGGAGTGAAAAATACTGGGGGTTATGGATGAAAATTTTCCTTTGTTTACTAAAGTACACAGATTTCATTCTATTACAAGCAACTTCAGAGGATTATCTCCAACTGCCTGTCATAGCTTCAGCTGTATCAAGTATTTCCAGTGCAAGTAGGACATGGCAGTGTCTTAAAACACATTGTTCTATGAAGGTTTCCACAGGCAGTGCTTTGTTGTTGTTTAAGTGGAATTTGGCCTGAAATCCTTAAAAAAAAAAAAAAAACAACTATATTCATACAGTACTTAACAGTTGCCAAACCATTTTCACACCCTGATTTTACTTGATATTTAAAGTATCTCAGTGAAGTAGTCAGGACAAAACTGATCATCTTTTTATAGGTAACAGAAGCTCTGAGCGGCAATGAGGCTTACTCAAGACTGACCGTTACTGGAGCTGGAACACACGACTTCTGGTTGCTAAACCCATGTTCCTGCTCTCCAGCCTTGCAGCCTTCTTGGTGGTTTCTGTCTGCAGAGCAGATAGAGCTGTGGGCTGTTAGTCACTCCCCAGATCAGTTTGGATTCCTACAGTGTTTCTCATGGCCCCAAGGTTATCGGTCACTGTCGACTGTGGATGTTATAGAAGTTACTTCATTTCAAAAGTGCTTTTCCTCAACAGCTTTCCCAGCTGCTCTAGTTAAGTTTGGAGCTTTCAGCTCGAGTTATTGACACTAGCAAACCCCTTTACTGATCTTACATAATGATCATTGCTCTTGGGTTGGTGTCTAAACTGCAATCCTACATTTGATGGTTTTATAGTTTCATCTTCCTGGACATAAAAACAGTCATCACAACAATTTTTTTTTTTAAGTTTAAACTGAAGTTCTTTAATTCTGCAGAGGGCTAGAATATTTTTTGTAGCCCTCATAGAAGAATTTCTTAGCCCACATTTCTCTACACAAGGCTAAGTTTAACAGCAGATGTGTTTTGTTTGGATTTTTTTTTTTCTTTTCTTTTTTTTTTATTAGTTGGAGGCTAATTACTTCACAACATTTCAGTGGGTTTTGTCATACATTGATATGAATCAGCCATGGATTTACACATATTCCCCATCCCGATCCCCCCTCCCACCTCCCTCTCCATCCGATTCCTCTGGGTCTTCCCAGTGCACCAGGCCGGAGCACTTGTCTCATGCATCCCACCTGGGCTGGTGATCTGTTTCACCATAGATAGTATACATGCTGTTCTTTTGAAATATACCACCCTCACATTCTCCCACAGAGTTCAAAAGTCTGTTCTGTATTTCTGTGTCTCTTTTTCTGTTTTGCATATAGGGTTATCGTTACCATCTTTCTAAATTCCATATATATGTGTTAGTATGCTGTAATGTTCTTTATCTTTCTGGCTTACTTCACTGTTTGGATTTTATAGTGCTTTAAAACACAGTTAGAATTTGGGAGATTTTAGGTAGAGTATGTACCCTTCAGTTTTTCCCTGGGACCCCATCCTAAGTCATTTAAGTTTCTGGCCCCAGAAGTAGTCTGAGTTTGCACCCCACCTGTATTAATATATGTCACGGTTTAAAAATAACAACTAATATTTATGTACTGTATATCTATGTACTGTTTTTTTCAATATTTTGCATATATTAGTTTAATTTTCACAACAGACTCTTGATAGGTGGATAACTCTTGGTTGTAGGTGAAATCTCACCATCTGCATTTTAGAAATAATAGGATAGAGGCACCAAGAGATAAGTAACTTGCCTAGTCATATAGTCATCAAGTGGCAGGGCTGAAATTCAGACCAAGCACTCTGGATCCAGAGGCGAGCTCTACACTCAAGTGCCCAAATACAATGTCAGCTTTTGTATGATTCATAAAAGGAAACAGAAAACAAATCATTGGTTGGTAGTCCTTACCAAAGAAATGTGAGCTAAGGAGCTTGAATAAATGAGCTGAGAGTGCTCTGTCTGCATATGCAGCAGTGAGCATAGGCTTGCTTCTGTGGACATTGAAGACTCTGAGGGTCTCGTGAAGATGCATTTACTACTCCAGTCGAAAAGATGTAAAGGGCACTTGGCACAGAGTGGACCCATGAAATTGAAATGCAGTGTGTGTCCTTGTGCTACTCTGATTTTTTATAAATGTAGATTGCTAGATTATATTGGTAGGAGCAGCTGGTTTTGCTCTGCATTTTCCTTGTTAGTAATTCCACTTCTCTTTGCAAGCTTGTGATATCACTCAATATCACACAGAGGTTGAATGAGATTCCTAAGAAATCCTTACCAGTCAAGCTGGGGCATTGTATGTAATCAAGGCAAGGGAAGGGGAGGGTAAGTAATTCCTTCCCACTATATGGCTACAAGATAATTATTACTAATCACCAGTATGCAATTTTATTAATAGAATGGAAAAGAACAGAAGGATTCAGATGTTTCCAAGTTTTAAGATTTGATAGAACTCTAACTCCAATAGTAATAATAATGACATTTTAGCTTCTAGAATTGTAGAGGTTTATTGTTGAATCACTCTGAAAAGACAGAGATGGAGAGAGAGAGTGAGCACTATATTTTACTTTCTGATAGGCAAAAGTGAAGGATAGAAACACTTATAAACTTGGAATGTTATCACCCTCCTTGTTGGTCTATAGAAAATTTTGTTCATAAGCCTATGTGATCAATATGTTTCATATTTGGTAAGGGCATTGCTGGCTGACTTGACTTTGGTCCTATAGCAAGCCTGATAGCCAAGAACTGTCATGCTACGTTAGGAACAGAAGCCAGGGATAGGAGAGAATGCCATCTTGTCTGGGGTGAGCAGAATATGATGGCAGAGTCCTATACAGGAAGCAAAAGCATAATTGGGTTTAGTGCAATGTCATAAGTCAGGTCAGACCCCAAAACTGAGGAAAGGTGGGTGAGAAGCCCAGTGTGCGTGCTTAGTTGCCCAGTGATGTCCAGCTCTTTGTGACCCCCTGGACTGTAATCCTCAAGGCTCCTCTGTCCATGGGGCTCTCCAGGCATGACTACTGGAGTGGGTAGCCATTCCCTTCTCTGGAAGATCTTCCCAACCCAGGGAGTGAACCTAGGTCTCCTGAATTGCAGGTGGATTCTTTACTGTCTGAGCTACTGGGGAATTTATATGGGAAGGCCAGAGACACAGACCAACTAGAAGGAGAAGAATGTGGTCTGGCAAGGAGACAAGGCAATATTGTTTAATAGAAGTTAAAAGTCGATGTTTTGGAGTCAATTCTGAATTCCTACTTTTATCGTGTGTGTCAGTCGCTCAGTTGTGTCCAACTCTTTGCAAGCCCGTAGACTGTGGCCCACCGGGCTCCTCTGTCCATGAGACTCTCCAGGCAAGACTACTGGAGTGGATTGCCATTTCCTTCTCCAGGGGATCTTTCCAACCCAGAGATCAAACCCAGGTCTCCCGCATTGCAGGCAGATTCTCTACCATCTGAGCCACAGGCTTCCTGACTTTTCTTATTAGTTGTCTGCCTATTTGTAAGCAGAATGTGCAGTGGGTAGTTACTAGATTCTGCAGTTGGATTGCTGAAGTTTGAATCCTGTTTCTTTACTACCAACCATGTGATATTGTTACCAACCTAGGTTCTTGGACTCTTTATGCAGCAGAAATTGATAAGAGGCCAGATGAGAAATTCAGACAAGGCTTTACTGGGACTCCTGCTATAGCACAAGGGAGGAGAATCAAGTAACAGGTGCCCTCGCTTACTCCCTGACAGAGGGCAAACAAGACCCTTAAAGGGGCTGAGGGTAGGGGTGATAGGCTGTCAGACAGGAGGGCTGGCTTAATGGTCTGCCCACCGCCTTCCTGGTACTGTGTGCAGCGATCACACATGGTACCAGACTTTTGCTCCTGACACCTGCAAAGAAGCAGGTGGATTTTGGCCCTTTTGTATCTTATTGTTTATACTTTGCCCCCACTGTACACGCAAGCAGTTGTTTTCAGTCCCTTATAATTTTTTTGTATTTTGTTTCTCCAAGAGATGTTTGTCCAGGCCCCAGCAATTCAGTAAAGGGTGCCAGGTCCCAGCCTGTCTCAAATGAGTAGGTTATTTAATTACTGGATGTTTCAGCTGTGAATCTGGGAATTAGAGAAGACCCTTCTTCAGAGGCTTCTATGGTGGCTCAGACGGTAAAGAGTCTGCCTGCAGTGCGGGAGACCTGGGTTCAATCCCTAAGTCAGGAAGATCCCCTGGAGAAGGAAATGGCAACCCACTCCAGTGTCCTTGCCTGGAAAACCCCATGAACAGAGGAATCTAGCAGGCTACAGCCCATGGGGTCACAAAGAGTCAGACATGACTGGGCGACTTCACTTTTCTTCCTCATAAGGTGGATATGAGGATTGGGTGAGTTAACATAAAAAAATCTTTAGCATAGTCATTGCAGATAGTAAGCACAAATAATTGTTACTATCGTTATTAATAATCTTTTTGTGCTTCTGTGCCTCCTTTTTAAAATGAAAGTCATAACACACACTGCAGAGGGCTGTAGCAAGGAATAAATGAGATAAGGCGTGGATGTAGCCGGCTCCAGAACAGTAGTCAGGAATTGTTATCAGGTCCATAGAGGATGTGTTTGCCAAGGTAATATCCCATGAGGACAGACCTTCTTTTAAGAGCCCTAAGATCCTACCAATAAATCAGATAGACAGCAGCCACTTTCCTGCCTCTCTCAGCCTGTAAAACATAATATCAAAAAAAAAAAAAAAAAAACACCATAATATCAGAAAATTGAAGAGTACAAGATGGAAGGGAATTTAGAGTCCTAAATTCAGTCTGTGCTTTGTATGAACAAGGGGACAGAAGCCCAGAAAGATAAGGTAATTTGCAGTGACACACACCTAGCTTGTTATAAAGCTGCTCCTTGAATTTAGTTATAATACTTAGCCTCCTAGTCTAATATCTATTCCACTCGACCATGCTGACTCTGCCTCTTCTCAATTCTCACAGCCTAACTGGCACCTCCTCTGGGGCTGACTTGAGTTCCATGAAGGACCTTACCTTAACTTCACTATGGAGTGAACCTCTCCTGAGTAGGTCCCCAATTTCTGCTTGATGAGTGCTAAGTATTTCTGATAGTAATCACAGTATAAAGGAAATAATATACTATTAATCAGGAAAGCATTATGCTAGCAACAGGAAAGCTATGTTATGGTCACAGTTAACTATGCTATTTTTAAACACACTTTTAATTTCAAATTTCTCTTAGGTATTTTTTCTTCCTATAATTGATAATGTCTTATTTGTTTGTTCTTTTTATATCCTTCACATAGCACATAAAACATCTTGAGTTCACATTGGTTAACTTAATATCTGTTGAATGAATAATTTGATTAGTGGGTTTGTCTTAAGTGTGACAACTCAATTTGATACCTGATTGAATTTTTCAACCCCTTACCTTTTTCTGATTCTCATGTTTGCCAGGTAGTTTTGGATACCGATTTGAAAAACCTAAGTATCTGCACACTCTTCAACCCTTTACCCCTTTACATTCACATACTCAGACATTGTCTATGGTCCTTCTAGAGCCTTCTATCTTTCTTCAGAGGATTGAGTACAGCAAGTAATTTTGGTGGGGGGTGGGGGGGTGCGCACCACAAAGCATGGAGGATCTTACTTCCCAGACCAGGGATTGAACCTGTGCCCCTTGCAGTGTAAGCACGCAGTCTTAACCACTGGACCAGCAACTAACTTTTAAATCTAAACAAAAGTAGTATTCCCACAACAATGAGACTAAAAGCTGATGATCAGACACAAAATATTTTTAAAAATAATGCAGAGAAAGTAAAAGTTAGTATTGAAAAAAAAGAAAATGTTAATGTGCTCAAACATTTAATTCTCTCAAATGGCTTCTTTTTTCTTCTCTATTCTGTCTGTAATAATAAAATGGTGTTTCACCAATTTTAAGATATACTTTTTAAAAAAACATTTCAACATCTCTAACATTATGATGTGTTTCCAACGTGATGGCATCTTGCATTTTATAATAAACACTTTTTCTATCAGACTACACAAAAAATGTCATTGTATGATGGAGGGTGTTTTCAACATGATGAAATACGGCAATAACAGTCACCTTCCGAGTATTTGATACATATTAACTTCTCTAATCCTCACAAATACTTCCAGAGTGGGTTCTCTTATCCTTCCTCTTTTCAGATTAGAGAAACAAGGGCAGATTAGCAGTTAAGTAGTTGCCTATAACGTTCTACATCTAGTCAGTGATGGCTCTGGGATGTGAACCCAGACTCCTTCCCAAGGCTGCCTTCTTAACCTCTACCTGCTACACTTTTCTGGCTTTCCTTATAGGACTTTGAATGCTCTTCTTGTTGCCATCTCCTGGATTGTCTTTTAGAATACTTACATATTTTTGTAAAATAACTATACTATCCACTTTCATTCTCACTGGTGTTTAAAATTAATTAATTAATTTGTATTTTTGTGTCTGCATGTTTTTCCAAAGGGCCATTAATATAGTTATGATAAATGCAGTTGTTAAAATAGCCATCTCTGGGACTGGAAACTACCTGAGTTCAAACACTGGCTTGGTCACCTACCAGCTCACTTACCTTGGACAAATTACCTAACCTCCGTTTCCTCGTTTAAAAAAATAAGTATTTAATATTTTTAGAAATTCTGCTTTATAAGGTTATTTTGAGTATTAAATCAAATGACTTGTATGTATTTAGGACGGTGACCATAATGAATGCCTAACAAATGTTAAATGATTATTATAACTTTTATGAAATCAGTATATGAGACTGAAGTAAAAGGGGAGGAAATGAGGTTAAAATATGTTAGGAAGAAATACTCAGAAAAGTTAGTAATTTACTAACTTATTTGTGTATTCTACAAAATATATTTAAGGTTGTATTTTGTCCAAAGCAACAGAGGGACAGGATCTTCCTTCTTACACCTGAAGGTCTACAGAAGGAAGATACCTTGCAAAATACCTCTGTGTTCTGCACAGAGCCTGGCACTGAAAGTGAATGAATGAATGAGTGAGTGAGTGAATGAATGGATGGGAAGGAGAGGTACATCAATTCTTATTCCCCAAAAAAGTATAGAGTCTTAGAGCTCTGAGTACTCAGGGAAGGGTGAAATCACTCCAAGCTAAGATGGATGTGAAGAGATTCACTCACCATATATTTAAGTACCTTCACTATTCTCTCTTGTGGATACAGAGAATAGAATGTCAGGGGCTTCCCAGTGGTGCTAGTGGTAAAGAACCTGCCTGCCAATGCAGGAGACATAAGAGACAAGGGGCTCGACCCCTAGGTCAGGAGGATCCCCTGGAGGAGGACAAGGCAACCCACTCCAGTATTCTCGCCTGGAGAATCCCATGGACAGAGGAGTCTGGTAGGCTACAGTCCATGGGGTCGCAAAGATCCAGACAACTTAGCACATAGCACACTGCTCTCAAGAGTGATGCTCCTAGCACTTTCTTATTTATGTGTAGATATTAATGGTGAAAAATATCACTAAGTAATTGGGTAGTCATTTTAGTCAATAGAATTGGATTCATTTTATTAATTCAGGCAAGCTGCCTCTAAATTGCTGCTATCTTTTCTTTCTTGAATGGATACAAAATTACCTTATTCCCATAGAGAAATGTATTACTCTATTTGAATATTTAAATTAATTTCAAATTTATGAGAGCAAAAAATCACATGAATATCTTGGTGAAGACAAATAAAAGTTGTATTTATAGTTTAGACAATTGGGTATTTTCTGTTTGTGTGTATGCCATTTCTTGTGCTGAATGACTGGGGTTAAAAAAAAACAAATATTAATTTGTGGCCAAGAAGATTACATGCTACGTTTTGCAAGACAAGTGAACTCATCCTCAAAGAGCCTAATTTGAATTGATGAAAGAAAAATTACTAAAAAGGCATTAATTTGATAAATATTAAAGGACTAGATGAAATCATTATCTTACCCAAATCATCTGATTATAAATAGTTATTGCTACAAAGGAAATCAGTCCTGAATATTCATTGGAAGGACTGATGTTGAAGCTGAAACTCTAATACTTTGGCCACCTGATGCAAAGCACTGACTCATTTGAGAAGACCCTCATGCTAGGAAAGATTGAAGGCGGGAGGAGAAGAGGATGACAGAGGATGAGATGGTTGGATGGTGTCACCGACTCAATGGACATGAGTTTGAATAACCTCTGGGAGTTGTTGATGGACAGGGAGGCCTGGCATGCTGTAGTCCATGGGGTCGCAAAGACATGACTGAGTGACTGAACTGAATTGAACTTGTCAACTATATATAGATAGATTGATAATTTTTTTCCATGGAAAAAATCAATGGAAATGTCAAAAACAGTTAAAATATGAATATGAAATTAAAACCCCTCTTCTTTTGCTTATTCCATCCACCAGATGTCCCTCTTCTCAAATGTGGTGATGTGTTACTACACAAATAAGTGTCAATGCTATGTTAATGAAAATAACTGATAGTTGAGTTGAATAAAATCCACAGATAATCCCAAAGACTTATTCTGGCAACTGCAAAATGGCAAAGCCTTAGCAACGAAGTCTAAATGCTCTTTCCAGATAGAGTTTCTCTCTATACTGTCATTGCAAAGAGGCTATCTGGCCTGTTCTTAAAAATCTACTTCAGTGGGAGAGCCACTCCTATCCAAAGCAGTGGGTCTAACTCTGGTCAGTTCTGCCTGTTGGGAAATTCTTTCTTACTTTGATCGAAAATCTCCTTCTTATACCTATCAACTACTGTTTGAATTTCTACCTTTGGAAATTTTATAAGTCATAACTAATACATGTATTCCAATAACATGCATCTAAATAATTAAGTAGCTATTAAATAATACCTGTGTATTCTTTTCTTCAGGCTAAGTATGTTATATCCCCAAAATTCATTGATGAGTGAGTTGTTTAGAATTAGAGACATATTTTTCATATAAGCACAAAATTATGGATGGTGATTACAGTTGTGGACTAGGTCACAAAATTTTATTTAACTTATGCCAAGATGAAATAGTCAGAAGTTACCTTTATTCAGTAAATATTTGTGAAATACCTAATTAAGAATTCCCAGTGAGAGTTATTTAATGTTAATTATATTTGGTTGAATGGACACTACACAGAAATTTATTTGAAAATTATTTTCTAGATTCAAATCATAATTCTAAGCATCTATCACATATTCGGCCCCAGTGTTTTGATGTAGCTGTAAATAATCTGAATTGTAAATGATTATTTTACATTATTCAAACTCTTAAGAGTAACTAAATAGCATTCAAAGTACATTTCCATTCTTAAATTATCAGACAAGTCTCTAATCTGATCATTACAATTTAATATCCATTAATCTGCATGAACACAGATGAGCATATAAATATCCAGGGGGAATAGTACTGAGAGAAGGAAATATGATCACAGACCCGGGTAATTATTGCAAATGGAGATTACTCAGCATCAGTACAGCTGTCTACACACTAAATCATTATATTTCATTTTTAAGAGTTGTTTGATGGCTGCTCTAGTCAACATCTGAACTCTGTTAATTTTAAAGACATTTTTTCCCATTATATGTAATATGAGTGGGCATTTCTTGTAACTCATTGTAATGACCCCATGACACATATACATTTTTAGTTCTAGGTAATAATAGTTTATGATCACACTCATTTGAAGTAATTTCCTCCTCAGAATCTCAGTGAAAGGATGGAGTACTCCAAAAATCAACTGACTGCAAATTATCTTCACTGAAAATCATTATGTTTATGCAAATCAAGTAACACAAATTACATGTTCCGACTATTTCTAAACTGTTCTTGACAAAAAAAAAAAAAAAATAGAAAAAATACTTCTTAAAATGAAAATCCAGCCAAATTTCCCAGTTCTGCTGAGTCTTTCTGGGCTCTCGAGATGTCCATCCAGTACTTGAAGACACAGAGTTTGAAATTCAGAAATTCTCTGCTTCCGAGCATTATGGTTGTGGGAGGTTTAGATCTAAAGCCCATTATTGACAAATCTTATTAATTGGTGCTTCATCTCTTGGTGAGGCAGGAACAGGGAGGCAGATTCTACAGAAAATCATAGAAAAGATCAGCTACCAGACAGTTCATCAGTGATGTTGACTCCAAAGGGCAAGATGCCAAGATTAAGTGAATTGCTTTCTTTTCTTTCTATACTTTCCATTTTTCTGTTAGCTCCCTAGGCTCTAGTCGTTTATAGAACTACTAGGCTTCAAACTTTTCTTGGGCATTTTAGCCAGTGAAGACCTAAGATTCATGGTGTTGTTGGGGTAGTCCTTAAAGGAAATAATGAACTTTTAAGGTTAATGGAAAACTATTAGCATTGTGTGTGTGTGTGTGTGTGTGTGTGTGTGTGTGTGTGTTAAAGATAATTAAAGAAGAACACAGATCATCCTCAAGAGATGCAGAAAAGCATGCTAAATGTCATTGCTGTAAGTCCATAGATGAATCCTTTCTAAATTGTCCTGCTGTGATCCTGACTTTTCAGTCACCTCTCTTAGATGATATATTATAAATATATATTCAGATTCTGTCCGTGCAATCCCTATGACTCAGTTTTGTTTCTTTCCTTTTTTTTCCCTTTGACTTGTTTTTCTAACCAAGATAAGTGCTTCCAATATTTCCGCTCATTTTCATTGTGAGCTTCATGTTTTGGGGGAAATTTCCTGTGCACACCTACAAGTTGCTTTCTCTCTGCACTTTTCTGTTCCTTCAACTCTTCCCTCCCAGTGAAATCTTCCTAGAAGAAAATGAGCTTCATGAGCTTTCATGATCTGCTTTCATGATTTTCAGAACTTTAATGAGAGCCTGAACCAAATGCCCTCATTCCAGCTGGCCCCTTACTGCTCTTTCATATACTATCCTCACTTTTACTGGGAGCCGTGCCAGGCAGCACGTTGGGTCTCAGTTCCCCGACCAGGGATTGAACCTGTACTCCCTGCACTGGAAGTATGGAGTCTTAGCCACTGGACCACCAGGGAAGTCTCTAATATCCTCACTTTTACCTCTTGACCTTTGCTTTTCCAATTCCCTCCAGCTGTCTTTGCTAACTTCCCCAGTCTTCCTTCTTCACGGTCCAAATCAGATCCAATCTCCTTTTTGAAACTTGTCTGATTCCAGTAGCCCACAAAGTCTTCTCTTTTTTTCTTCTTGTTATTATGCTTGAAAAAATGTAACTCAGACCCTCGACTAAGTTCTACTTCCTTAAAAGTGTACAAGATGATTTATACTTCTCTGGTATTTTCCTACCATAGCTAGTAGGAAACATAGGTGTATATTGTAATATAAACTGTATTTATTTTTTATTTTGTGTAAATATTTGTCTAGTAGTTACTCTTTCCAAAGGATTTGAATGAAAAATTTTAAAATCAACTAAAATCATGTAGTTCAAGTCCAAATCTAGTATGAACTTTCTTATATAATGTAATCAAAACTGATAATTGGTTCAGTCACTTAGTTGTGTCCGACTCTTTGCAACCCCATGAACCACAGCATGCCAGGCCTCCCTGTCCATCACCAACTGTAAACCCATGTCCATTGAATCAGTGGTGGCATCCAACCGTCTCATCCTCTGTCATCCCCTTCTCCTCCTGCCCTCAATCTTTCCCAGCATCAGGGTCTTTTCAAATGAGTCAGCTCTTCGCATCAGGTGGCCAAAGTATTGGAGTTTCAGCTTCAACATCAGTCCTTCCAATGAACACCCAGGACTGATCTCCTTTAGGATGGACTGGTTGGATCTCCTTGCAGTCCAAGGGACTCTCAAGAGTCTTCTCCAACACCACAGTTCAAAAGCATCAATTCTTCGGCGCTTGGCTTTCTTTATAGTCCAACTCTCACATCCATACATGACCACTGGAAAAATCATAGCCTTGACTAGACGGACCTTTGTTGACAAAGTAATGTCTCTGCTTTTTAATATGCTTTCTAGGTTGGTCATAACTTTCCTTCCAGGGAGTAAGTGTCTTTTAATTTCATGGCTGCAGTCACCATCTGCAGTGATTTTGGAGCCCCCCAAAATAGTCAGCCACTGTTTGCACTATTTCCCCATCTATTTGCCATGAAGTAATGGGCCTGAATGCCATGATCTTAGTTTTCTGAATGTTGAGCTTTAAGCCAACTTTTTCACTGTCCTCTTTCACTTTCATCAAGAGGCTCTTTAGTTCTTCTTCACTTTCTGCCATAATGGTAATTGGTTAACTAATTTAATTCAATTGCAGTAGGGAATGATAAAAATCTTAGTTTCTTCACTAATTTAATTCAATTGCAGTAGGGAATGATAAAAATGATGTACCTTTTAGTCTTATTTATTTTATTTAGTTTCAACTATATAGTCTTAGACCATTTTTGATTATGAATGCACTGATTAGGGTATGATGTTATCTTATAAAACCCATGCTCAAATTTTATATCTAATTTCCAATTTTAGTGTTTTTAAAAATGGAATGAGAACCCCATTTGCAAAAATAAACTCAAAATGGATTAAACACCCAAATGTAAGACCGGATACTATAATAAAACTCCTAGAGAAAAACATAGGCAGGATACTCTTTGACATAAATCACAACAATACTTTTTTGGCTCCATCTCCTAGAGTAGTGTAACTCAAAGCAAAAATAAACAAATGGGGTTGAATTAAAGTTAAAAGCTTTTGCACAGAGAAGGAAACCATAAACAAAATGAGAAGACAACCTACAGAATGAGAGAAAATATTTGCAAATAATGTGGCCAACAAGGGCTTAATTTCCAAAATACAAATAGCTTATGCAGCTTAATATCAGAAAAACAAACAACCCCCAAAATGGGCAGAAGACCTAAATAGATATTTCTCCAAAAAAGACACACGGGTAACCAACAGGCACATGAAAAGATGCTCAACAACACTAATTAGAGAGATGCAAATCAAAATGACAATGAGGTAACACTTCACATTGGTCAGAATGGCCGTCATTACAAAGTCTACAAATAATAAATGCTGGAGAGGGTGTGGAGAAAAGGAAACTCGAATACTGTTGGTGGCAATGCAAATTGGTGCAACTACTATGCAAAACAGTATTGAGGTTCCTTAAAAAATTTTTTAAAAGTTACCATTTGATCCAGCAACCCCACTCCTGGGCATATATCCAGAAAAGAAGAAAACTTTAATTCAGAAGGATACATCTACTTCTAGGCTCATAGCAGCACTATTTACAATAGCCAAGACATGGAGCAACCTAAATGTCCATCAACAGGTGAATGGATAAAGAAGATGTGGTACATATATCAGTGGGATACTACTCAGCCATTGAGAAAAAAGAGATAATGCCATTTGCAGCAACATGGATGGACCTAGAGACTATCATACTAAATAAAGTAAGCCAGAGAAAGAAAAATACTGTATGATATCACTTATATATGTAATCTTAAAAAAATTATATAAATGAACTTTTTTACAAAACAGTAATAGACTCACAGATACGGACAACAAAGTTGTGGTTACTAAAGGGATAAATTGAAAATTTGAGGTTAAGGATACACACTTCTGTATTTACTATTATATATAAAACTGATAAACAAGGACCTACTGTATAGTACAGGGTACTATATTCAATATCTAGTAATAGCCTATAATGGAAAACAATCTAAAAAAGATCATGTCTCTCTATCTACCTATTAACTATCTGTTACTGAATCACTTTGCTGTACGCCTGAAACATTATAAATCAATTATGTTTCAAATAAAAAGGAGTGAGAACCTGAAAGATATAATGTGAGTACAGAATCCTTCTAGATTCTAGAATTTTTCATAGCCTAGTACAATTGTTTAACCAAAACCTAATTCGACAGGGATTCTTTTTAGCAACATATGTGCCTTGAATCTTTCAAAGATTTCAGCGTAGCTTTCATAGAAATAACAGCTATCTGGGTTTCAGTACTCATTTTAACCATCCTACATAAGAGTTCCTAAATTGCGGCAGTAACAATAATAAATGCATTTGGCATATACAGGTTTGGAAACACACCCGACTGACTTTTAGTGAGCAGACAATGAGTTGGTGCAGAATCACACAGATCTGCTAGAACGGAATCCACTTATCACCAGCATCTAGCAGACCTTGAGATTTGCTCCATATATTTTACAGGGCAACTGGGGAGTTCCTTGAAGAACACTTAATTATGGAGGTAATGTTTGGGAGCTTCTGTGAACACATAATATTCACATTGCCTTTTTAGACATTCATGTTCACCTCCAGAGAGTCCTAGGACACAGTTAATGTTCAATAAATATTAGCCATTCCATGTTTCATGAGAAAATCAAATATTTTTAAATGTGTTAAATCAATAAAAACCTTTATAGACTGTTTCAGTTCAGTTCAGTTGCTCAGTCATGTCCAACTGTTTGCAACCCCTGGACTGCAGCCCTCCAGACTTCCCTGTCCATCACCAACTCCCAGAGCTTGCTCAGACTCATGTCCATCAAGTCAGTGATGTCATCCAACCATCTCATCCTCTGTCCCCTTTCCCTTCTACCTTCAGTCTTTCCCAGCATCAGGGTCTTTTCCATTGAGTCAGTTCTTCACATCAGGTGGCCAAAGTATTGGAGTTTCAGCTTCAGCATCACTCCTTCCAATGAATATTCAGTACTGATTTCCTTTAGGATGGACTGGTTGGATCTCCTTGCAGTCCAAGGGACTCTCAAGAGTCTTCTCCAACACCACAGTTCAAAAGCATCAATTCTTCAGTGTTCAGCTTTCTTTATGGTCCAACTCTCACATCCATACATGACTACTAGAAAAAACCATAGCTTTGACAAGATGGACCTTTGTCAGTAAACTAGTGCCTCTGCTTTTTAATTTGCTGTCTAGGTTTGTTATAGCTTTTCTTCCAAGGAGCAAGTCTGTTTTAATTTCATGGCTGCGGTAACCATTAACAGTGATTTTGGAGCCCAAGAAAATAGACTGTTTAGCTTGCAATATACATTTCTGGGGTAAAATAACCATAACTGAAGAGCATTAAGACTAACAGTAGTGAGACTGCAGAACACATAAAGGTCTAGTTCATTCCTTATATTCCTTAATTCAACAATCAAGACAGTATTTTTTTTAATAACTCAAACACATTAATTTTTTGCCAGCCTCTGCCCTCAATTATACAATACAGAAATTTGTCAAATTTTAGTACAAGTATCTCATCTTTTTTATTAATATTGTGAGTGATTTCTTTTAACTCTGGAGTAAAATATGTTTTCCAAACTTAATCAAACATATTTCTTTAAATATTTAAGTAGAGTATATACACAAAACTTTTTCTAGAATTAGTTCTAGTTCTTTAAACACACTGAAAGAACAGTAGAATTATAAGGCAGAAGAATTAGAATATTTCAAGTGAAATGGTTTTAAATATCTGCCATCGAAGGCTAAATAATAGCCCTCCAAGATATATCTACACCAAATCTATGAAATCTGTGAAAGCTAGCTTATTTAGAAAAGTGGTTTTTTCAGATGTGATTAAGTTAAGAATCTAAACTTGAGATGATCCTGGACTACCTTGATAGGCTTAAATCCAATGATAAATGTCCTTGTAAGAGAAAGACCAAAGAATGCTCAAACTACCGCACAACTGCACTCATCTCACACGCTAGTAAAGCAGTGCTCAAAATTCTCCAAGCCAGGCTTCAGCAATATGTGAACCTTGAACTTCCAGTTGTTCAAGCTTGTCTTAGAAAAGGCAGAGGAACCAGAGATCAAATTACCAACATCTGCTGGATCATTGAAAAAGCAAGAGAGTTCCAGAAAAACATCTATTTCTGCTTTATTGACTATGCCAAAGCCTTTGACTGTGTGGATCACAATAAACTGTGGAAAAGTCTGAAAGAGATGGGAATACCAGACCACCTGACCTGCCTCCTAAGAAACCTGTATGCAGGTCAGGAAGCAACAGTTAGAGCTGGACATGGAACAATAGACTGGTTCCAAATAGGAAAAGGAGTACATCAAGGCTGTATATTGTCACCCTGCTTGTTTAATTTATATGCAGAGTACATCATGAGAAACGCTGGGCTGGAAGAAGCACAAGCTGGAATCAAGATTGCTGGGAGAAATATCAATAACCTCAGATATGCAGATGACACCACCCTTATGGCAGAAAGTGAAGAGGAACGAAAAGGCCTCTTGATGAAAGTGAAAGAGGAGAGTGAAAAAGTTGGCTTAAAGCTCAGCATTCAGAAAACTAAGATCATGGCATCTGATCCCATCACTTCATGGGAAATAGATGGGGAAACAGTGTCAGACTTTATTTTTGGGGGGCTCCAAAATCACTGCAGATGGTGATTGCAGCCATGAAATTAAAAGACGTTTACTCCTTGGAAGGAAAGTTATGACCAACCTAGACAGCATATTAAAAAGCAGAGACATTACTTTGCCAACAAAGGTCTGTCTAGTCAAGGCTATGGCTTCTCCAGTGGTCATGTATGGATGTGAGAGTTGGACTATAAAGAAAGCTGAGTGAGTGCCGAAAAATTGATGCTTTTGAACTGTGGTGTTGGAGAAGATTCTTGAGAGTCCCTTGGACTGCAAGGAGCTCCAACCAGTCCATCCGAAAGGAGATCAGTTCTGGGTGTTCATTGGAAGGACTGATGTTGAAGCTGAAACTCCAATACTTTGGCCACCTGATGCGAAGAGCTGACTCATTTGAAAAGACCCTGATGCTAGGAGGGATTGGGGGCAGGAGGAGAAGGGGGTGACAGAAGATGAGATGGCTGGATGGCATCACCGACTCGATGGGCATGAGTTTGAGTAAACTCCGGGAGTTAGTGATGGACAGAGGCCTGGTGTGCTGTGATTCATGGGGTCGCAAAGAGTCGGACATGCCTGAGCAACTGAACTGAACTGAACTGAAGAGAAAGACAGAGGTAGATTTGAGCCAGACAGAAGAGAAGACACAGAGAAGAGAGCAGTGTGACCACAGAGGCAAAGATTAAGAGTGATCCGGCTCCAAGTCAAAGAATGCATACAGCTGCCAGAAGCTGGAGGAGGCAAAGACTAGATCATTGCATAGACCTTTTGGAGGGAGTGCAGTCAGACCAACACCTTAATTTCAGAATGCTGAACTCCAAAACTGTGTGAGAATACATTTCTGTTGTTTTAAGCTACCATATTTGTGGTTCCTTGTTACAATAGCCACAGGAAATTAATATTCATAAAATAAATCCAGTAAGCATGTCATCTAATCCAATACTGGGAACAACTCAAGATTAAATAGATACTAAGGTCTTCATTAGATGAAGATTTCCCAAAGAATGGTATTTGAGCAATTCAATGATTTTATATATATATATATATGGATCCGGTTATGTTTATTATAATCTGTTGTGCTCCTTATAGAGAATTATGGGGAAAAGGTAAAATATATTCATATGAAAAAGCAAAATTCAGAAGTCTTACATAAAAAGTGGCAGCAGCTGTCTACAAATACAACATATTTTCATTTCCGTAGGAATTTCTTTATTGTGCCTTTAAAGAGGAAATTTGGTTCTAAGTTCCTTCAGGGGAAATAGTAACATTGTATTTTGTTTTTGAAAACTTGTAAAATTAAATTTGAAGCTATGAGACTTGAGTATTGATAAAGAAAATTGCAATGCTAATACTAATAGAGCACCAGGGGAATGTTAACAGAAAGGCTTATCTGCAGAGTATTAGTAAATTGTTTTATAAGTACTATGTGCCCATACATATACTCTCATTAATAAAATGTTAATTGGATTTTGAATTTATGGTGAAAACTAATGCCATGAGCAATTAAATGAGTAAGTAGTAATCTAGTATCAGAAATTTTTATTAAATTGGGAGGAAAGTTGTCTTTACTTTTATTCAGCTTACAGTGAAACATTTGGAATGTGAATATTTTACATTTGAATATTTTAAGCTATTATTGTGTTGTGTAAAAATCAGAATTATTGTACACTTTCAATCCTTACCGTATTTTCAATAGACTTTCAACTCCATGACGACGGTTTTCACACTTTACCCAATCTTAAGCATCACATCCTGCAATTATGTCCTAGTTTTCAGCTTTTCTTATGGACTCTGGTACTCAGAATCAAAGTCATGTTGCAAGAGTTAGCTTGTAGAGATACTAATAGTTTGGGGGAGATCACCCAAGTCATGATTGAGAGAATCAGCCAAGGGATGAGGGATATTCAGTTTGTGATGCAAATGGAGATAAATAACAAATGTGGGAAATTATGTGATACCTCTACAGGAAATTGAATTACCCGTATCATATTAATAAGTTTAAGACTAGATCTTCTTGTCATCTAGCATATTGAGGCACTGTGTCTTAACTCGACTGCTGATTCACAGGTGGTTCAGGTGAGGGGTGGCTGTAGCTGCTTATGCATTATGATGTTTTGTTGGTACATTGGAGTCTGAGTCCAGTTGAGCTGAGATACAATTTCCACTGAATGGCTCTTCTGTGGCAGAGAAAAGGGTCAGTGCAGGGGTTTCTCTAAAACCAACCAAAGAAGGCTTAGTTACTGAGAAAGTACAAAAGAAGTTGATTGTAAGGGTCTCTTATCTCTGAGGTAAAGTCAATTAAAAAAAACAAAGCTTTGTAAAAATTCGAGATAAGATAATCTGACCATGTTGATCATAGTATATTTGTATGCATAGTGACTTTGTGGTATCTCTGTTAAATCTAACCCCTGTTCTGATCATTCTGGTGGAGGAATTATGCTGGAATTTTATTAACCTTAATCTCCTGCTATGTAGCAGAAGTAAAAAGTGAAAGTGTTAGTTGCTTAGTCGCTCAGTCATATCCAACTCTTTGGGACCCCATGGACTGTAGTCCATCAGGCTCCTCTGTCCATGGAATTCTTCAGGCAAGAATACTGGGGTAGCCATTCCTTTCTCCTGGGGATCTTCCCAACCAGGGATCAAACCCGTTCTCTACATTGCAGTTAGATTCTTTACCATCTGAGCCACCAGGGAATATATGTGGTGAAGGATATTCAAATAGAGACACAAGGACAACTCCTGCCTCTCCCACAAGGCCTCAACCATTCTTAAAGGGGGAGGGATTTGCAGTGGGTTCTCCCCACAGTTTTCAACGATGATCCATGTTTCACTGTCCTGTGTGCTTTCACACAAATTGTTCAGAATCGTGCCAGTCTCTATCCCGTGTTGGAAAGAGTCTAGTGGAAGAAGCAGCTAGTTACAATCAAATAAACTCAGAAATTAATCCATTTAACTCAGAAATGCTTATGGTAGACAGAATAATACCTCAAAAATGTCCATGTCCTAATTCCTGGAACCTGTGAATGTGTTACTTTACATGGCAAAGGGGAAATAAAGTTGCAGATGGAATCAAGTTTGCTAATAAACTGACCCCAAGATGAGGAGACTATCCTGCCCAATGAAATCACAAGGGTCCTTAAAAGTGGAGGAGAAGCAATGTGAGAGTGTCACAGTGGACTCAGTGTACCACTGGCACCTTTGAAAATGAAAGGAGGAAACCACAAGACAAGGAACATGACGTCCTCTAGAAATAGGAAAAGGCAAAAAAAAAATGAATTCACCCCAGCCCTAGCACCTGCAGAAAAGAATGTGGTCTGGTAGATGCATTTTAGCCCAGTGAAACCCATGTCAGACCTCTGACCTACAAAGCTATACGATAAATTTGTATTATTTCAGGCATTAAATTTCAGTAATTTGTTATGGCAACAGTATTAAATGAATACAGTGGCATTCAGGAACAAACAGAAAATCAGAATCCAGTGACTATAATTACTTAATTCACATTTCAGAATCCAAAGACTTGATCACTTCTTATGGGACAACAGGCAAGCCAATAAGAGGGCATTAATCTTGCAGGATGGCATAGACTCATTGGTTTTGAACTGGTAGTGGTTTATATCTGCTTCTAGGAAAGATATTTTAAGTACCAATAAGAGTACCAACCAGTGTCCCAGTGGAGGGAAGCCAAACTCTATATCTTGCTCACATGTGAGCACAGTCATTGAGTCATCAAGTGGGTAAGCTCAGAACCATATCATAGCCAGGTTCTTCCTACCTATCACAAGGTTGATAATTTAATAATCACTTCTTTTACTCACTGTCTCTGGTACTCTAATATCATTAAAAGAAAGGAATTTGCAGACCATAAAATGATATCTCATGGAATGTTTTATCCCCCTGCCTTAACTACCTCAAATCAATATCAATACAATTACACCAGATTATAATAGTTTAAAAATAGCCTGTATAGCTTCACAGATGAAGCATATGTTGCAATTACATATTCCTAAGGTTTTTTTTCCCTTAATCTTTAGCAATTTAAGCTATCTGACTTGTGGTAACCATGTTCAATGATCAATGATGTAGCAAATGTCTTTTAGACATATATGTTCACACACAGAATAAAGAGGAGTGAAAAAATGTTGAGTGAATTAGGATATTAGTTCAGTGGTTTTACTTTTCTTTCCTATAGAAATCTAGCCTGATAGGTATATCAAGTGGGCAGAAAAGTTCTGACCTATGAGCTCATCTGAAAAATTGATTCTTTTGAACTGTGGGGCTGGAGAAGACTCTTGAGAGTCCCTTGGACTGCAAGGAGATCAAACCAGTCAATCCTAAAGGAAATCAACCCTGAATATTCATTGGAAGGACTGATGCTGAAGCTGAAGCTCCAATACTTGGCCCCCTGATGTGAAGAGCCAGTGCATTAGAAAAGACCCTGATGCTGGGAAAGATTGAGGACAAGAGGAGAAGGGGAAGACAAAGGATGAGATGGTTGGATGGCATCTTCAACTCAATGGACATGAGTTTGAGCAAACTCTGGGAGATGGTGAAGGACAGGGAAGCCTGGCATGCTGCAGTCCACGGGGTCCCAAAGAGTTGGACATGACTAAGTGACTGAACAACAACAACAAATGAGCTTATCTGAGACCCATGTTGTGTCTTTCTTGCCACCCTACTTTAGGGGATAATTCTATACATTCACATCACAGTGTCACAGCATCTTCAGCATAACAGTATCCACATTCTGGTCCATAAGCGGGGAATGAAGCAGAGGACAGATAGCTTCTGTTCAAAGGTATGCAGACAGGTACACACTCTACTACTGACTTCTCATTAGCTAGAGTTGAGTCACGTAGCAAAGTGCAAGAGAGGCTGGGAAATGTAATCTGTAGACAGGTGGCTACATGTTCAGCTAAAATTTGGAGGATCATATTAATTAAGGCAAATGGAGAGTCTGGATATTGGGGGAGTAATTAGCAGTCTCAGCACAGAGAGCTAGAACAATCCCTACCAGTCAAACCAGATTTGGCCCAGACCTTTGTATGTATATCTTCACCTTATTCTTCTGATAATGTGCCTGGTTTTGATCTATTTCTGGCTGCTGACTTCTCCCTTTGTATTCCTTTATGTATTTCTGTTTGCGCATTGTCACTTCACTTGCCTTTGCTACCAGTTTACAGTCTTTATTCCACTATATTCTTGGGATATCATTTTTGGTTTATGGTTGTCTGTCACTCCTACATTCTGTCTTTAAGTGGTCACCTTCCTGGCCAGCCAAATAATCTGGAATCTCAAATAGCCCAGAGTTCTCATTCACTCCCAGATAATCTCAACCAATAATGTGTGACATAAATCATCTTTATGCAGACAGCAACCACAAGCTTTATCCTTTGCCAAAATGCATTAAGAAAGAATGACGTCAACAGGTTTTATGTTTTATTGACCTTTAGAGTAGATAAAACTTGTGCTAAATAGTTAGTAGCTCTACTTAAACAAATTAGATTGATTTGAGACCAAATCTACATTAGGTAGTCAATATGCAACCTCATTTACAATAACACATCAATCATAATGTAGGATTAGCAGTCATGTGGATGAACCTCAGAAGCTACCACCTTCCATGGATTACTTATTCTTGATATTTTTAAGATGCTTTGTTTGCATCTTGAAATTTTTTGTTTCTTTTTTAAAGAAATTCTGAGAAAATGAGGCCCAGACTCTAGTAACATAGTTAAGAAGAGGCATTTCCAAGTCAATAGCTTTCTTTGTAATAGTCAGCAAAAAAATATATAAGTTGAACTTATAATGGAGAAATCATAATATTCCATCAAAATAAGGCATATAAAGTAACTGATTAGTGCTTATGAAGGCAGCCAATGACTTCAGCAATGTAAAAGATAAAAAATAGAATACTCAGAGATTACATAGCCCAGCATCTTTTGTCTTACTGATCGAAAGACATATCCAAGTGGGGGGATTTTCACTTGAGAAAGCCAGAACTGGAACCAGGTATAAATGCTTGGGCAAAATACAGCGTCTTAGATTTCTGACTGACCTACCTTTAGAGCTACATCTCTTTTTATCTCTTCTTACTTTTTCTTTTGTTTTTTTTTTTTTTTTTTTACTAACAAAGTTGCTTTACTTTGGAAAATGCTGAAGGAAATAAATTAAATACTCTGGTCATTTGGCTAACCAGTTCCACAGATTCCACATATGAGATGAGTTTGTACCAAGTCAGAGGAAACAAAAATACATGCACATTCATATACAAGAGTAGGCTTCTCTGGTCACTCATAATCTGCCTGCAATGCAGGAGACCTGGGTTCAATCCCCGGCTCAGGAAGATCTCCTGAAGAAGGGAATAGCAACCCACTCCAGTATTCTTGCCTGGAGAATTCCATAGACAGAGGAGCCTGATGGGCTACAGCTCACTGGGGTTGCAAAGAGTCAGACACGACTGAGTGACTAACACACATACAACAGTAGAAAGAGAATTTTTAAACTTTTAAGACTTTCAGAAGTTCACAGATTGAACGTCCTTTAGTAGTACAAAATTAAATGAATACCAAAATGTTTTTCAAAGGTAGTGAAAAAAAATAGTTCCAAGTCAATCTACTGACACCAGGTTGTGGTGAAGGAAAGTGCAGTGTTTATTTCAGGGCACCATGCAAGGAATTTGGGCCTGTTAAGCACTAGTTACCTGGACTCCTTGCTTGGTGTGCTGCAATAAATGGTGTACTTTTCTTCACGATAACCCAGTGTCAGTAGATTGACTTTGAGGCACACAGGCAAGCAGACCCAAGTTTGGTGTGGTAACAGTATCACTAGCTTTTGTTCTGGCACTGAGCAAACTTCCATATGAGCTTTTAGAAGGTGAATTGGATCTAATTCTTGGAAATTTTACTTTTCTGAATGAAAGAGGCCTGCAAGCAACAGGACTTCCTAAGTGAGTGGAGAAAAGTAGGGGGAAGAGGCCCCACATATCTTCACTCAGGCTCCTCCTCTCTGCCTCCAGATTCACAGTGGGCAGAGCTCCCAGTTTCTGGCTTGTTTACCCAGGAGTAGTTAACAAGATTCATAGGCTACTTCAGCCAAGGGTCTGTGGCCAGCTTTTCCAGGATGGTGCACAGTTCAGGGACAGCCTCGTCTTTGACTACAAGCCAATGCTGTTTTCTCTAAGTCATCCCTGCAACTAACTGTTGACATGTGTTTGACTGTCAGTTAACTTTTAGCATCAATTACTTCCAGTAAGAGATGCTAAAGAAATATTTTCTAGCCAGGAAGAAAGTAATCAGGATAGATACCTTGTATGCAGAATGACAAACGTAGTTTTCCTCCTTTAAAAATGTTCTTATTCTATGGTTTACTTTTAAGGATTACCTGGGAGTAAATTCATTCTATTAATCAACAACTGTACATCAAGGACCTGCTGGGTCCTAGGCATGATTACAACCACTGAAGAAGCAGCAATGAATAAAATAAAGGAAAACCCTGCCCTGATCAGTCTTGCATTCCCATCACTTGAGTTCTTGTGGTTTGAATCACTCAAATAGTTTCTCTACTAGGTGCCAACACCAAACTAATTTGAGAAAATGAGCTAATTCTGCACTTTGCACTACCCATGTGATCTTGTCAGTTGAAAAGACTGAACAAAGATCTTCATGTATCAAAACGTTCAGTTAGGTGGCCTGAGAGATTTGAGGATATGCAGAGAGAGATGGTTCAGAACATTGTCATTCAGTGTGGCTTTGCTACATACATATATAAGCTTGTCACCATAAAAATGGGGCAAAAACCTGCAGCCCTACAAAACATTAAAACATTTTTTAAATAAAATAAATTTGTTAAAGTTGTAAAAGATAATATCAGTAAATGTAAATATATTTTTTTTTTAGAAATACATTCAAAAATAGTTACCATATTCTAAAGGCCACCAAGGTACCATGGAACTACTGGAGTCCCACAATAATAGCACGGGTATGTCTGGTGCCCCAGGGTCAGGTGATATTTTGCAGTTAACTTTAGCCCATGCCCCATGAGGCTGACATCTGTGGCAGAAGACAAAGTTTCTGTTCCCCACAATGTACCCACAATTTCTGAATGCAGATTCAAAAGTCAATAACTGCCTGAGTCTCTAGAAAGCCTGCTGATGGAGTCAAAGTCAAAATCATCGTACATTCTTTTTCCATTGTGATAACGTTCGTAGCTGCGGTGACTGTTTGAAGAAGAAATGCATGGGAGGGATTGAGCAGTCCCAGGAAAGCTTCTCCCATGTATTGAGTCTGTCCTGTCTGGGGCCTTTTTAGGGGCCACTCTAGATGTCACATTTGTTCCATCAGGGGTTTTCCTTTGGATTGCTGCATGCAAAGTGAGCTCGCCACGTGTCAGCTTAGATATCCAAACCACTGTAATGTGTAGGGGCAGGGAAGCATTGCTTTCTCCTGCCTACCGAGTGAGGCTTTTTGGTTGTAGGGTCCAAGTCTCCAAGGGTACATGTGATGGAAGTAAGAGTGTTGTCTTCGTTGATTGTCTTCCTTAAACAGCTAAGACATCATCCTCGACTCCCCGCCTTAAAGGCTGTTGTGCTCCAGCTGCCGATCCCAGGGTATTTCCTGTCTCACCCTCCACTCCCAGCACTTCAAGCAGTCTTTACACTGATATCTCCCCAGAAATTGTCTCCAGCCCACCTGAATACCTCACAGCATATCATACCGAACTTGTCAAAACCTGAACTTGTTGCCTCCACTTCCCCACACCATGAATCCACCATGCCCGCTCTTGTCCCCATATTTCCAGCCTCAGGGAATGACAGGAGTCACTCTCCACTCACTTTTCCAACCTAGAAACCCGACTGGCAGCCTGTGTCCTTGCTTCTCCATCATTACCACTCTGACCCCATCACCACTTCCTGTTGCTTCTTTTCCTACGAATTCTTAAGTCCGTATGTCCTCTGCATCCCTGTGTATGTTAGATCCTCAACATGCTCCCCAGAACTGGTGTGGCATCCTCCTGACTTCTTGTCCAACTCCAGTTTTCTGCTCAACTCATCCTCTTAACCTCTCAAATATAAAGGTGAATCTGTACCATATAACCATTAACATCCTTTCATAGACTCTCATCACCTTCAGGATAAAATTCACATGACTTTCCAGCCCACTTTCCATTAATGCCTAGCATGCAGTACACCCTAGTACATGAAATTGCTTTAATTTCAGACGTACCACATTCTCTCAAATCCTCTCTGCCTGTAAAGTCCTTTCTCCATAATATTTTTCAACTTCAGGTAACATTGAAAAATCTGAGGCTTTCCAGACTCATAGACTTAGAGAATGAACTTATGGTTACCATCAAGTTGGGGATAGTTAAAGAGTTTGGGATAGACATATACACACTGCTATATTAAAATGGATAACCAACAAGGTCCTACTGTATAGCACAGGGAACTCGGCTCAATGTTATGTGGCAGACTGGATGGGTGGGAAGTTTGGGGGAGAATGGATACATATATTTGTATGGCTAGGTCACTCTGCTCTTCATCTGAAACTATCACTACACTGTTAATTGGCTATAAGTTCAGTTCAGTCGCTCAGTCGTGTCCGACTCTTTGTGACCCCATGAACCACAGCATGCCAGGCCTCCCTGTCCATCACCAACTCCTGGAGTCTACCCAAACCCATGTCCATCTAGTCGGTGATGCCATCTAACCATCTCATCCTCTGTCATCCCCTTCTCCTCCTGCCCTCAATCTTTCCCAGCATCAGGGTCTTTTCAAATGAGTCAGCTCTTCTCATGAGGTGGCCAAAGTATTGGAGTTTCAGCTTCAACATCAGTCCTTCAACCCAGGACTGATCTCCTTTAGGATGGACTGGTTGGATCTCCTTGTAGTCCAAGGGACGCTCAAGAGCCTTCTCCAACACCACAGTTCAAAAACATCAATTCTTTGGTGCTCAGCTTTCTTTATAGTCCAACTCTCACATCCATACATGACCACTGGAAAAACCATAGCCTTGACTAGATGGACCTTTGTTGGCAAAGTAATGTCTCTGCTTTTTAATATGCTATCTAGGTTGGTCATGACTTTCCTTCCAAGGAGTAAGCATCTTTTAATTTCATGGCTGCAATCACCATGTGCAGTGATTTTGGAGCCCAGAAAAATAAAGTCAGCCATTATTTCCACTGTTTCCTCATCTATTTGCCAAAATAAAAAGTTTAACAACAAGAAAATTAGAAAAAATTTAAAAATAAAAATCAGAGATTTTCCCAGTTTTCAAAATCTGAGTTTTAAACTTCTCTAGAAAAATCATCTCTGGCGGCCTGGAGTCAAGTTTTGCACACAGCGACAATTGGCTATAGCTCCAAGCTGCAGGCCCTGTAGCTAGAACCTCAAATCTGTTTCTGACTACCACTCTCCAGCCCTGCTCACTTTATTCATTGTCGTTACTAGTCTGCTCACTGTTGGCATTTGAATTTGCAACCTCTGATCTACAGAAATGCAAAAGCTTATGAATTCATTTACCAATGAATCATAAAGCTTCCAGCATATGGGACAGTTGCATTGCCATGACTTAAATAAACAGTGTTGCTGTAGGCATTCTGCCCTCTTATTCTATTCCGGGCATGGAGAATAGCAAATTTGGTAAGATAAGGTTATACTGGCATGCCTATTACATTTTGTTTTATTGCATTTGCACTCTTTTTTTTTTTTAACAAATTGAAAATTTGTCGCAACCCGGCATTAAGCAAGTCTGTCAGTGCTAGTTTTCCAACAGCATTGGCTCATTTTGTGTCTCTGTGTCACATTTTGGTAATTTTCACAATACTTCAAACCCTCCACCAGCAAAATGATTGTGACTTGTTGAAGTTTCAGATGATGGTTAGCATTTTTTAGCAATAAAGTATTTTATTCATTGAGGTAGGCACTTTTTTTTTTTTTAAACATAATGCTCTTGCACACTTAATAGGCTACAGGATAGCATAAATACAACTTTTATATGCACTGGGAAACCAAAAACTCCATGGGACTCATTGCATTTCAATGCTTATTTTATCCTGGTGGCCTCAAACCAAACCCAGAATATCTCTGAGATCTGCCAGTATCTATTTAGGTCTTGGAGGAGACACTAAATTTGGGCAAGAAAGATTTTGTTTCGGAATGTGAGCATTAAAACTAAACATGTTGGTGAGCAAGAACAGGCAGAATCATGTTTGAATGGAATTAGGGTGCTACTAGAAGAAACATTGTTGGGATTTAAGTGGGAAGATCCATGTTGGAAGACTTCCTGATCGTTAAGACTTTAAGAGATCTAGGAGGAGCAATGAGGTGTCAGGGACTATAAATATGACCTGAGAAAAGAAATGCTTTCTTAAGAAACAGAAAGCTTCATGTGGCTACATGCAGGTGAGCCAAAAAGCAGGCCTGAAGTGACAGCTTGCCATCTGTCCTCCCAGAGCCAGCTTTGCAGAACACCAGCCAAAACGAAAATGGTACCACTTGTGTGGGTTGCTCTATTTTGTAGCATTTGTAACAACAGAATTCTTCACCCAGAGTGAAGCCAGAGCATTCCACAGCTGAAGGGAGGGTTGGGAAACCCTCACATCCTCTGTTTCCATCTTCTCCATGGGTGGGCTCAAAGAATCTTCTTTCACTTTTCTCTGCAGTCTGGCTCCTTGTTACAGAGAATGCCAAATAATATCTGAAAGAGCTCAATTGAGACGTTACCTAGGCTATTGATTGATCGTTATGACTATTAGCCCATTAAGTCTACTGGGTCCAAAAAAGTGAGCTAGTGCCTTCTGGTGAATTGCCAACAAAACATTTAAACCTACTCCTATCCCCCAATTCACAAATTTAAAATGAAGAATTAATATATTCAACATTTATCATTTTCCGCTTTACACAGTGGGGTTAAAAGTGTGGGCTTTCTTGATCCAAATCACTGCTCATCAGGGGAACTAGAGGTTAAAGTTATTTAATCTCTCTGTGCCGGTCACCTTTTCCTTATCTGTAAAGTGGGGATAATAACAGTTTCTTTTTCTTAGAGTTGGGAGAATTTAAAACAGCTAAAGCAGGTAAAGTCTTTAAAAAGAGGCTAGATGGTGATTAGCTACTATCAACACTGTATATATTAGACACTGCGCTAGGTACTGAATATCTTTCTCAGAGCTTAGCCTAGTGGCTGGCTATGTGTAAAATGTTACTTTGATTCAGCCAGGCCAGACTGGGCATTTGGATACAAAAGAGACCTTAGAACCCCTGATGGCAGCTTTTTTTCTCTGGCAAAGTGATCGTATCCCTGCACAAAGATGACCTCTGGTACTGCCATATGACCCAGCAATCACACTTCTGGGCATACACACTGGGGAAACCAGATCTGAAAGAGACACGTGCACCCCAATGTTCATCGCAGCACTGTTTATAATAGCCAGGACATGGAAGCAACCTAGAGGCCCATCAGCAGACGAATGGATAAGAAAGCTGTGGTACATATACACCATGGAATATTACTCAGCCATTAAAAAAGAATTCATTTGAATCAGTTCTAATGTGATGGATGAAACTGGAGCCCATTATACAGAGTGAAGTAAGCCAGAAAGATAAACACCAATACAGTATACTAACGCATATATATGGAATTTAGAAAGATGGTAACGATAACCCTATATGCAAAACAGAAAAAGAGACACAGATGTACAGAACAGACTTTTGGACTCTGTGGGAGAAGGCGAGAGTGGGATGTTTCGAGAGAACAGCATCGAAACATGTATATTATCAAGGGTGAAACAGATCACCAGCCCAGGTTGGATGCATGAGACAAGTGCTCGGGGCTGGTGCACCGGGAAAACCCAGAGGGATCGGGTGGAGAGGGAGGTGGGCGGGGGGATCGGGATGGGGAATACATGTAAATCCATGGCTGATTCATGTCAATGTATGGCAAAAACCACTACAATATTGTAAAGTAATTAGCCTCCAACTAATAAAAATAAATGGAAAAAAAAAAAAAAAAGAAAGATGACCTCTGGCAGAAGCCCAGAATGTTGACAGTCTGGTCAGGTGAGAGATCAGTGATTGCCTTTCAGAAGCAGAGGTGCCGGTTTGGCCAAGTTGCATCCATAGATGTCACAGTTTTAAAAGACAACAGAAGCTGCTCGAGCAGCCGTGGTAGACTGTACTACCCTTCAGGAGATTCCTTGCTCTTCCCTGGGAGAGTATTGGTGGCAGACTTGGCCATGTGACTTGCTTTGGTCGATATAATCCACTTCTGCTAAGCTTTAGAGCCTTTGTACTGTAAACTGTGCTCTTTTTTTTGCTTCTGAGATTATCGAAGCATGTCACGTGAAGCCTCCTTCAGCCTGGGTCTCTGAAATATGATAATGAACATTCTTTGTACATGGGGTGCATCTTTTGCACATGAGGTGCATGAGTGAGAATAATTCTTTATCAATAAAGCTCCTGAACATATGGAGCCCTTTGTTACTGAATCATCACCTATCCTATTTTAACTAATACATCATCCACAGTTACCTCCAGTTGCTAGGATGGCCAGAATTCCCTACTGCATAGATCTTTTAACCTCAGGACCTCATGCTCCTCTTTTTTTTCATTTTCTGTCTTTGGTGGCTCCACTGGTACCCCCAGTCTTGCTGTTCCCTTGGAGGGAACACAGAGTGGGACAATGAGCACTAGACCTGAACCCAAATCCTGAGACCAAGGTCTGGCCGCTCCACTATCTAACTTTGTGATCTTCAGCAAATCAACTCATCAATCTGAGCCTCAATTTTATTTGCTTAAATAGGAGACATAAAATATCTGCCAATTGTAACACAACTTTGTTCTCCAGAAGCACATTATAAGTTTTATGATAATATAGAAAATTATTTTTAGTTCTTAAGAAGTCATGGGTGAGACTTCTCTGGCGGTCTAGTGGTTAGGACTTACCACTTCCACGGCAGGTGACATAGGTTTGATCCCTGATTGGGAAGCAAAATTCCCACATGCACACGATGCAGCTGGAGAAAAATTAAATAAAGCTCACACCAATTTTATACAATTTTTTAAATTAAAGAAAAGAAATCATGGATAGGCCTCATCACCATCAACCCATGAAACTCTCAGTCAACACCAATGGACTGATAAGGGTGACCACAGAAGGCAGGGCACTTTAGAAGACTGGTTTATGAGTGAGAGGTCAAGGTCCTCATCTGTGTCCTTACTCAAAACACACTTCTCAGTCCAAAAGTGCCATTTAGAAAGGGGAGACTTGATGACAATTTTTCTTAGTTTCTCAAGACACATTTTCTTATGCCAAATAATATTGCAATTGTCTTTGAAATGCAATATGTGAGGGAGAAAAGCTTAGACTCAACCATCGATATACACATGAATTCAGATTTAAAGAGAATGTAAATAAATGTGTACATACCCAAGTTGTTCTCAGAGATGCTTACGTCACCACGCACAGTGGTTTGTAATAGCCTGAGGGTTTCCCCCAGCCCTGAATGACTCAGAGCAAAGTAGGAGCAGGGGAAGTTAGAATGTTCTTGCCTATCATTGTTTCTCAAGAAGACTCCTTCTCAATCTTCTTTCTAAGTAATCTTACTTGACTACACAATCTGATTTAGATTAATTCATTCATTCACTCCTTTATCAAGTTTTTGAGTGACTATAATGTACCAGTTCTAGACACTATATACAGAATAGACAAGTCCCTGCCTGCATGGAACTTACATGTCTGAGGGGAGCTGACATTCTGTGTTTCTATAGCTCCTGACACTTGTCTCCATCTATTTCCATGTGCAATAGTCACTGGTTTGGACTACAAGATCCTCAAAGATATGGGGAATACATATCTCATTAGCGTTTGTGTCCTCAGTGTCTCCGGCCCTGGTGCCTGGAATACAGAAGGAATCCAAAAATGTTTCTTTCAAATGAGTAAGTATCAGGAATTAGAAGAGCTGGCTTTCAAGTTCCCAAAAAACATGAAAAATAAATTATTTAGTTACAGTGCACAATCAATAGTTATCCTTAACTGGTTCATTTTGTGAAAATTTATGACAAGATTAATGTTGCTTTTGATGCCGCTGTGCATTTGTTGACAGACTTAGAGGAGATCAGAGTGAATAAATGCAGAAAGCTAGCTACATTCTTCTAGCGTATAAAAATTGTTATGAAGTACTTTGCAAACAGTAAGTGTCAGAAATTACTCTTGAGAGTCCCTTGGACTGCAAGGAGATCCAACCAGTCCATCCCGAAGGAGATCAGTCCTGTGTGTTCATTGGAAGGACTGATGCTGAAGCTGAAACTCCAATACTTTGGCCACCTCATGCGAAGAGTTGACTCATTGGAAAAGACCCTGATGCTGGGAAGGATTGGGGGCAGGAGGAGAAGGGAACGCCAGAGGATGAGATGGCTGGATGGCACCACCGACTCGATGGGCAGGAGTTTGAGTAAACTTTGAGAGTTGGTGATAGACAGGGAGGCCTGGCGTGCTGTGGTTCATGGGGTCACAAAGAGTCGGACACGACTGAGCAACTGAACTGAACTGAAGAAATAACACCAACGCGGTCAAGGCTAAGCATGGGGATGCAGCCATGTGAGCAATCTGTCCTATGTACAGCCAGTGGTGCATGAGTGTTATGCACAGAGAAAAGAAAACCAAAGTGCATGTTTGAAAGCATTTTCTTCTGAGAGAGAGTCACTTAAAGCTAAGCTTTGAGTACTGCAGCAATTATACAGCAAATTCTGTGGGCTTAAGAAATGTTTTCCCAAAAAGGCACTATCAGTTCAGTGGTTGAGAAACTGTAAAGACAAGAGGAAAATGGGGAGGGACTTCCCTGGTGGTCCAGTGGCTAAGACTTCACGGGCCCAAAGCAGGGACTGGGGTTCCATCCCTGGTCAGGGATCTAGATCCCACATGCCATAACTAAGAGTTCTCATGCTGCAACTAAAGATCCTACATGTTGCAACTAAGACCCAGTACAGCCAGATAAACAAATAATTTTTTTTTTAAGAGTAAGAAGGGGAGAAAAGAATGGATAAAGGATGTGGAGACAGTAGTGAGCTTGTTAGTGATAGTCACATGCTAAGCTACTCTTACCCTCTTCATTTATTTCTGTGGCATATTATGTACCTTACAGTGTGTTTAATTACCAAAGGAGAAGAGATACACCTTTATGTAGTCATTTATCATGCAAATGTTTATTAGTATCTACTCTTTTATCTTTGTTTCTTAGGTCCCTATTTTGAATCAGATACTATCTTAGATGCTGGACAGAAAAGGACCCTGCCCTACTGAAACTAACATTGTGATAGGGAAAACAGATAATCAACAACTATCTATATAAATAAGATGATCATAGGTCATGATAAGGGCATGGAGGTGATATTAACGGGCCATACCCAAGAAGGTGTCTGGAGTGTGGTGGGTTAGTGCTAGTTTAGAAATGGCTACAGAGGAAGACATCCTAAAGAGTTGACTTTGAATCAAGGTCTGAACCATGAGAAGAAGCTCACCATGAAAAGCTTCAAATAGCAAAACTTTCTAGCCAGGGGAGAGGACAAGTGCCAAAGCCATGAGGCAGGAATAAGCTTGGCAAGTTCACAGAATAAAAAGCACACCAATATGACTAGAAGGTGGTGATGAAAGGGTAGAGGAGGTAGAGATCAGATCCTACCCAGCCTTGAGGGGTGTGGCAAGGATTTTAAGATTTTCTTTTGGACCTTATGAGAGTCATCGGAGAGTGTTTGGCAGAGAATTGAACATGATCTGGAGCAAAGAACTAGTGAACTCAAAGTGTTACACAAACCAAATAACACTGCCTTCACTGCTTTAAGGCAGCCCCAGGCCTCTTCTCTCCTTTATCACTAAACCAAGGCCCATGCACCCACATTTTAGATGATTGGTGACTGATTCTGACCCTGTAGAATTATGAGGCATATATTTGAAATTGGGTGCAATTTTGTTAGATAATGCTCATTTCTTTAAGCATTCATGTGATCAGTCTATGTTGACTGCATTTTTCTCAAATCGAAAATTTCGGCACATGAATTGACAAGTTTAAAGCATGCTTTTTTTTTTTCAATAGCTGAGTAGTATTCCATTGTATATATGTACCATATCTTCTCTACCCATTCATCTGTTGAAGGATATCTAGGTTACTTCCAAGTGCTAGCTATTGTAAATAGTACTGCCATGAATATTGGGGTGCATGTGTCTTTTTCAGTTATTACACACAGTGAAGTAAGTCAGAAAGAGCAAAACAGATATCATACATGAATGTGTTTATATGGACTCTAGAAAGATGGTACTGATGAGCATACCTGCAGGGCAGCATAGGAGACTCAGACATAAAGAACAGACGTGTGGACGCAGTGGGAGGGGAGAGGGTGGGACCAGCTGAGAACAGAGCGTTGAAACATGTACATTACCTTATGTCAAACAGATGGCCATTGAGAGCTGGCCTTGTGATGCAGGGAACTCAAATCCGGTGCTCTTTGACAACCTAGAGGAGTTAGGTGGAGTGGGAGGAGGAAGGGAGGTTCAAGACGGAGGGGACATATGTCTACATATCTATCAGTTCAGTTCAGTCGCTCAGTCATGTCTGACTCTTTGTGACCCCGTGAATCGCAGCACGCCAGGCCTCCCTGTCCATCACTAACTCCTGGAGTTTACTCAAACTCATGCCCATTGAGTCGGTGATGCCATCCAGCCAGCTCATCCTCTGTCTTCCCTTTCTCCTCCTGCCCCCAACCACTCCCAGCATCAGGGTCTTTTCCAATGAGTCAAGTCTTCATACGAGGTGGCCAAAGTATTGGAGCTTCAGCCTCAGCATCAGTCCTTCCAATGAACACCCAGGACTGATCTCCTTTAGGATGGACTGGTTGGATCTCCTTGCAGTCCAAGGGACTCTCAAGAGTCTTCTCCAATACCACAGTTCAAAAGCATCAATTTTTCGGCACTCAGCTTTCTTCACAGTCCAACTCTCACATCCATACATGACTACTGGAAAAACCATAGCCTTGACGAGATGGACCTTTGTTGGTAAAGTAATGTCTCTGCTTTTTAATATGCTACCCAGGTTGGTCATAACTTTCCTTCCAAGGAGTAAGCATCTTTTAATTTCATGGCTGCAATCACCATCTGCAGTGATTTTGGAGCCCAAAAAAATAAAGTCTGACACTGTTTCCACTGTCTCCCCATCTATTTCCCATGAAGTGATGGGACCAGATGCCATGATCTTAGTTCTCTGAATGTTGAGCTTTAAGCCAACTTTTTCACTCTCTCTCTTTCACTTTCATCAAGAGGCTTTTAGTTCTTCTTCACTTTCTGCCATAAGGGTGGTGTCATCTGCATATCTGAGGTTATTGATATTTCTCCAGGCAATCTTGATTCCAGCTTGTGCTTCTTCCAGCCCAGCGTTTCTCATGATGTACTCTGCATATAAGTTAAACAAGCAGGGTAACAATATACAGCCTTGATGTACTCCTTTTCCTATTTGGAACCAGTCTGTTGTTCCATGTCCAGTTCTAACTGTTGCTTCCTGACCTGCATACAGGTTTCTCCAGAGGCAGGTCAGGTGGTCTGGTATTCCCATTTCTTTCAGACTTTTCCACAGTTTATTGTGATCCACACAGTCGAAGGCTTTGACATAGTCAATAAAGCAGAAATAGATGTTTTTCTGGAACTCTCTTGCTTTTTCGATGATCCAGAGGATATTGGCAATTTGATCTCTGGTTCCTCTGCCTTTTCTAAAACCAGCTTGAACATCTGGAAGTTCTCGGTTCACGTATTGCCTATTGCTGATTCATGTTGATGTGTGGCAGAAACCAACACGATATTGTAAAGTAATTATCCTCCAAGTGAAAAAATGATGTAAGTTTTGGAGACTCTGCATTGGGGAGGATCCCCAGTGTTCTCCCTACTTGTTACAAGTAAAAATACAGCCTTCCTTCTCCCACAATAAAAAATTAAAAAATAAAATATGCTTTTGAGGTTAAGAGAATAGAATATGTTAAATCAAAAAAATTAAAAAATAAAATGTGCTTTTGAGGTTAAGAGGACAGAATATGTTAAATCAGAATCGTTTGTGGAAAACTTATTGTGCCTAGCCATATACATCTTGTTATGTGAAATAAAAAGACTGGATTCTTAGCTCTATGTGATTTGTGGAAGGTGTTTCTCAAGTGTTAATAAACAGAAATTTCAAGGAGTTCCCACGCAGGAGTCAGGGAGCAGATGACACACGGGGCTCATTAGTGCTGTTCTTGGTGTGAGCACCACCCCTATGCTGGTGTGAGAGAAAGGGGGTAAGTGCCCAGCCCTTCCCACCCTCTTCCCACCTTCTCCTTTATCACTGTTCCATTTGCACCTCATTCCTTCTCTTCCACACCCTATTAGCACTACTATTCCATTTGCAGATGAATTGATAGGAAGGTGTTACGAAAATTTCAGCCTTTTTCTCAGTAGTAACCTAATATTTTGATGCCACTGACAGTTTCTCTCTCCTGCCAGTTCCTTCTCTCTTTCCTTTATCACCTCCTTCCTCTTCTTTTCGCCTCGTCTCTCCCACTCCTTCTTTTTTAGTAGGACTTCCGCCAGGACTTCAGAAAGTCCCAGATGAAAAATATTTAAAATCTTTTTCTGGTAGAAAAATAGTTTCTAAAAAAAGAGGATTGATCATTAATATTTTTAAATCAAGGGATATATACTTATAAAAGCTTATTATTTAAGAAAAAGAAATGCATGATATCTTTTCTATATTGAAAAAGAGCTGGGATTGCTAAAGTATCAACTATATGGGTTATTCTGGGGGGACCGTTTGTGTGCCAAGCACAGTGTGAGATGATGAGAGAGATATATACACACTCCCTGCCCTCCAGAGCAAATATCCAACAGGGCAGTGGGACCCCACAAGGGACCACAGGGCAAGAGAGGCCGTAACAAGGTCTTTTACAGAGGTGTGATTTTCCACGGTAGGACCGAGACTAAATGGGACATTTATTCCAATGGAGGCCTGATAGGGAAGGGATTTGATGCAAGACCAAATAACACTACCTTCCACTGCATTATGGAGAAAAATGGCAGCCCACTCCAGTATTCTCGCCTGGAGAATCCCATGGGCAGAGGAACCTGGCGGGCTACAGCTCACGGGATTGCAAGAGTCGGACATGACTTAGTGACTAAACCAACCACTGCTCTAAGGCGGTGCCAGGCCTCTTCTCTCCATTAGCACTGAACCAAGGCCCACGCATCCACATTTTAGATGATCAGTGGCTGATTTTGACTCTGTAGAATTATGAGGCATATATTTGGTGCTGGGTACAATTTTGTTAGCAAGAGGTTAATACAGCGATTTGTGAGTGAGCACTCTTAAGCCAGGCTGTCTGGAGTGGAGTGCTGCCTCCATCATTTACTGTCTAGGTGAATTGAACCAAGTAACTTAGCCTTTCTGTTCCATTTCCTTGACTGTAAAGTGGAGTAATAATATTGTTCATATTGCGTGCTAAGTCACTTCAGTTGTGTCTGACTCTTTGCATCCCTATGGGTTGCGGCCTGCCAGACTCCTCTGTCTGTTGGATGCTCCTGGCAAGAATACTAGAGTGGGTTGTCATGCCCTCCTCCAGGGGATCGTCCCGATCCAGGGATCGAACCTGCATCTCATGTCTCCTGCATTGGCAGGCGGGTTCTTTACCATCAATACCACCTGGGAAGCCCATTGTTCATATAAATTCCATGAAAGGACTTATTATAATATTTGATACACCATTAGTCCTTGATGGATCTTGTATATATGAGAACTAAATGCATATAATGCACTTAGAATAGTTGAAGAAAACTCAATAAACACTGGATGATGCTAGTGAGTGTTAGTTCTAGTGGCCTGTTGTTAGGGCTTTGAGTGAGAGCCATCTTTGGTCCTGAGGGAGTGGTGCTTTTTCATCATTACTTGTGCACAGACGCCCCCTCATGGAGGCAAAGCCAAATATTTGCGGCCAGTTCCTCTCTCCAGTTCTAGGATGACATGAAAACAGTAAGACTCAGCAGCTGACATCACCAGCCACACTGCACCCCGTGACTTCTCCCAGGCCAGGCCACCGCTGAGAGCAGGCCTACCCCAGAGGCTGCTAAGTCACTTCAGTTGTGTCCGACTCCTAGCGACCCCGTGGACTGCAGCCTACCAGGCTCCTCCATCCATGGGATTTTCCAGGCAAGAGTGCTGGAGTGGGTTGCCGTTGCCTTCTCTGACCCCAGGGGAGAGCAATCCATTTGGGAACCTAGCATTGTGTGGAAACCCGGCTCAATCATATACATGGGAGAGTACTTAAAACAGTATGATCATTTTTTGAAAGATGAAAGAAAGTCAAAGTGTTAGTAGTTCAGTCCTGTCTGACTCTGCGACCCCAAGGACTGTAGCCCACTAGGCCCCTCTGTCCATGAAATTTTCCAGGCAAGAATACTGGTGTGGATAGCCATTCTCTTCTCCAGGGGATCTTCCTGATCCAAGGATCATTTTTTGAGATAATCAAATACAGTTTTACATAATACCCTTCATGGTTGCTTTTAGCCATGAGAGTTTCCCAGTGGAAACATTAAAGTTTACTGTATGATCATCCCTTACCTTTTTTAAAGATTTAAATTACTCAAAGGTATGTATTCCTTCAAATGCAAAAAAAATCTTTGCTGAGTGACTACTATATGCCAGGCATAGGTGAGACCTTGGGGCACCAGAGAGAATGAAATACAGCCCATGGCTCAAGAGACTCATCATCAGACAGTACAACAGAGAATGCGGAGCAGTGAGCTAGGGCTAAGCTGGAAAATATATCGTAGCTCAGTTGGTAAAGGACCTGCCTGCAATGCAGGAGACCCAGGTTCCATTTCTGGGTCAGGAAGATCCCCTGGAGAAGGAAATGGTAACCCACACCAGTATTCTTGCCTGGAGAATCCCGTGGACAGAGGAGCCTGGCAGGCCACAGTCCATGGGATCACAAGAGTTGGACACGACTTAGTGGCTAAACCACCACCAGGGACGCTATGAGGATGCAGGGGAAGGACGTGGAACCGAGGAGTTGCTTGCCAAGGGCAGTTCTGTCTGGTATTGGAAGCTCCAGGGATGCTAAGGGTTCCCGAGGACACGTGTGGAGGGAGGTGGCATTAGCTTCTCACCGGCAGAGGAGTTGCCTGCTCTGCTCTGTTGCCTCCACAGGATGAGCCCTGCCCCTCATCCACATGGCCACCTAGACAGCGGAACTGGGGCCCACAGGCTGATTACTACATCCAACTCCTGACAGAACAGCAGGGGCAGCCCCTTTCTGGCTAGCCCTGCCCTCACTGGCCCCTTCTCAGGGGCGCCTGGCCTGGCCTGCTGGCCTCTGAGAGGTGTTATCTGTGCTGGGCAAGGCCCTGGCCCTGGACAGGCAGCCGCCACCTCCCTTAGGGAGGGTCAGGCCTCTCTGGTCCTCTCCTGGAGATCCTGGCCTTCGCCGTTGCCAGTGGGAACCAGAGGGAGGAAGATGAAGCTTCAAGCCAAACAGAGGTAGAAGGGAAGTATGGTAAGTGTAAGCTGTAAAAAAAAAAACAAACAAATACTACTAACATAAAATAAATATGGGATGCTGTGGGAGTATGGGGGAGGAGCTGATTACTTTGCCGCTGGGTCAGAACTAGGTCACGGCAGTTTTCCTGCAAATCCCTTTTTCTATTTTCTTTGAGATCCTGTGGTCCATGAGCTGTAATGTATTCAGTCGCTAAGCCGTGTCCCAACTCTTTGCGACCCCCATGAACCTCTTTGAGCCCCACAGGCTCCTCTGTCCTTGGAATTATCCAGATAAGAATACTGGATTGAGTTGCCATTTCCTCCTCCAGGGGATCTTCCTGACCCGGGATTGAACCCTCATCTCCTGCATCTACTGCATCTAAGGCGGATTCTTTACCACTAGCGTCACCTGCCCACTCCAGTATTCTTGCCTAGAGAATCCTGTGAACAGAGGAGCCTGGTGGTCTGCTGTCCATAGGATCGCACAGAGTTGGACATGACTGAAGCGACTCGGCAGCAGCAGCAGCACCACCTGGGAAACCCTGTGGTCTTATGAGGCTGGAGGCTTTAGCTTGAGTGACAAGTGACTGCAAGGGCCAGGTTTCTAGATAGAGGTTTGCATCCCTGATCTGCCCTGCCTGTGAGTCAGTTTTAGAATGTGTTTCAGTATCTCACTATCCTTTTCTTTCATTGTTATAACTGCAGAAGTGTCATATGCAATTACAACATCACCTTTGCTGTTCCATTCTTTTTCTGGCTTAACAAATAGTCTTAAACGCTGAGCAATTCTATAGCATCAGCCATGTTCTTTCAAAAATAAAACAACACCAACTCTGTGTGTGTGTGTGTTGTTTTGCCAGTGATATAGGCAAAGGGAGGGAAAATTAGGGTAAAAAGGAAGTGAGCACAAAACGTTTTAACTTTATTATTTTTTTGAATTGGGCTTTAGGGGAAATCCTTTAAACCCAAGGATAAAAAAGCACACAGCCACAAAATTGGTCTAAAGAAGGATCAAGGCCCATAACCTTAATTTTATTGGCATTATGCTCTAATCAGCCAATGAATTAAGAGATGAGAGGACATTTCAGTCAATTACAGTCACGTGAAGTCGGTGCCTTTTTCTATGGTGGCAGTTTTCTAAAGGCCAAAAGAGCATTTTTCAAATGCGTTTTTTTCAGAGACTATTTATTGGCAATCCTGCCTCGGTATTGATGGAGGAAGTCATTAAATATCCTTCCTCTGTGTTCATTCAGATGGGCTTTGAAAGGAGGGAGGAGCTATTTATATAAATTTGAACTGGCTTCTAATTGCATGCAGAATCCTGGCATCTCTTGCTTCAGCCTCAGTTACATCCCCACCATGTGTCTGATACCAGAGACATGAAATTATGAATTGGCTCAGCCTTTACACTGCCTGACACATGTTTTTCATGAACATTAAAATTCATTTAACTGAGAGAAAATTAAACCTAGGTTCTGGCACTAATCTCCACTTGTCTTTCTCCTGGCAGCGTAAATTGTTTATTTCTGTGATGTAAAAAAGCATAGCTCTTGTTTGTTTATTTTGCAAACTCCGTCCATTTTCTAGGGAAACATTTGCTGTCTTTACCACTCTCTTGTATGGATACCGATGGATAATTCAAGTCTGATCAAGTTTTGTGCCACTTCCTGGGCTCCAGGGTTAAATTGTCACCTTGTCAAAAGCAGCCTTACCTCTGCATTTCCTGCAATGCTCAGCACCATGCCTTGTATACAGTGATGCTCAATGAATGCTTATTAAATAAGCGAGAGCTTCCTGGAATGTAAATATTGATTTTTCTATTAATTTTTGATACATTTACCACAGAAATCAGATATGTCAATAAATCTTTAACTCAATAAATCTACAGATTTTCCCTTACTATCCTCCCCTCATCAAGTAAGCTCCAGCCTCACTAGTCTTCATGATCATTCTTAAGTATGCCAAATTTATTCTTGCGTCTGGATTAGGGCATTGAAAGAAGCAATGATCTCTTTCAGCATATTTTTCATGTATATGAGCAATGTTGACAAATACTGAAATGTCTCTTGAAAGATAAAAATCTTCTCCTTTGAGGGAAATAGTCTAGTATGGATAATGCCTGGTATCTTGCTTAATCTTTTTGAACTGACCTTTTTTTTTTTTTTTTTTTGGATTGTTAAAGAAAAGTTCTTCTGACACTTGTTAGAGCAGTTAAGGAAGACTTTATTTGGGACTACTGTGATACATGGCAAGACTGTTGCCATAGGGGAGAGAAATCAGGTTCAACTCCACATACAACCAAGATAACTGAGGATTTATGGCCAGGGAGCACAATGAGGAGTCAGTGGATAGAATGTTACTAATAGGAGACATTAAAGATAGAGGTACTCTTGCTAAACCTATTTAACAGGATTCTTGCTGAGGACATTGTGGGGGTGAAAGAAAGATGAAAGGAGGGAAGAAAGGGAGGAGGGAAGGAAGGAAGGGAGGTGGGGAGGAAGAAAGGAAGGAAGGAAAAGAAAGAAAGAAAAAGAAAGGAAGGACTCTTCAGACTAGTGGGGTTTTTATTGCTTTCCTTGGAAAACTAGGGCAGAGGGCCAACAGATCTTTCATTTTTACTTTTTTCATATACTTTAAGCTTTTAAAATAAATTTTAAACTATTTTAAAAGACCAGTACATATGCTAAATTTTGACACTTTGCAGCCCACAATCACATTAACATGTGCGGCCTGCTGGGCTCGTTTTTGTGTAGATGTTAAGGTTTCTCCTGCTAACTCTGTTGAATTAAAGACATCCCGACATTCATTCATTCATTGTTCATCCACCCACTTAGCAGTGCCAGTAGTATTGAGGATCTACCAAAGACCTGTGCTGGATGAGATAAGCTGTTAGTCTGTGATCATTTGTAGCTACTTGTCTATGAGCACTGCAAAATCCATAGAAATAAATCCAGAAGCGGAGACTGATAAAATGCTACAGCTATCCATAATCCTTCACTTCAAATCAAATAGCTCCATCAATTTCTTGACTGATTTTGTAAAACTCAAATGATAGAATTTTTAAGTTGGAAAATAAACAGTTTTTATTTTAATATGTTTAGAAATATTTATATTATCCTTACCTTTTTATTTGGGGGGTTTAAATATGCATTTGTATGGAAAAGAAAAGGGTAATGTTTCTAATACTATTTAAACATAACTTGTCTAGACCTGGGTGTGTGACAAAAAATATTTGGAAACCCAGGTCTGACAAAAAATATTTGGAAACCCAGGTCTGACAAAAAATATTTGGAAACCCAGGTCTAGACAAGTTATGTTTAAATAGTATTAGAAACATTACCCTTTTCTTTTCCATACAAATGCATATTTAAACCCCCCAAATAAAAAGGTAAGGATAATATAAATATTTTTCTAACACCATACACAAAAATAAACTCAAAATGGATTAAAGATCTAAATGTAAGACCAGAAACTATAAAACTCCTAGAGGAGAACATAGGCAAAACACTCTCCGACATAAATCACAGCAAGATCCTCTATGACCCACCTCCCAGAATATTGGAAATAAAAGCAAAACTAAACAAATGGGACCTAATGAAACTTAAAAGCTTTTGCACTACAAAGGAAACTATAAGTAAGGTGAAAAGACAGCCCTCAGATTGGGAGAAAATAATAGCAAATGAAGAAACAGACAAAGGATTAATCTCAAAAATATACAAGCAACTCCTGCAGCTCAATTCCAGAAAAATAAATGACCCAATCAAAAAATGGGCCAAAGAACTAAACAGACATTTCTCCAAAGAAGACATACAGATGGCTAACAAACACATGAAAAGATGCTCAACATCACTCATTATCAGAGAAATGCAAATCAAAACCACAATGAGGTACCATTACACGCCAGTCAGGATGGCTGCTATCCAAAAGTCTACAAGCAATAAATGCTGGAGAGGGTGTGGAGAAAAGGGAACCCTCTTACACTGTTGGTGGGAATGCAAACTAGTACAGCCACTATGGAAAACAGTGTGGAGATTTCTTAAAAAACTGGAAATAGAACTGCCATATGACCCAGCAATCCCACTTCTGGGCATACACACTGAGGAAACCAGATCTGAAAGAGACACGTGCACCCCAATGTTCATCGCAGCACTGTTTATAATAGCCAGGACATGGAAGCAACCTAGATGCCCATCAGCAGATGAATGGATAAGGAAGCTGTGGTACATATACACCATGGAATATTACTCAGCCGTTAAAAAGAATTCATTTGAATCAGTCCTAATGAGATGGATGAAACTGGAGCCCCTTATACAGAGTGAAGTAAGCCAGAAAGATAAAGAACATTACAGCATACTAACACATATATATGGAATTTAGAAAGATGGTAATGAAACCATATATGCAAAACAGAAAAAGAGACACAGAATACAGAACAGACTTTTGAACTCTGTGGGAGAATGTGAGGGTGGGATGTTTCAAAAGAACAGCATGTATACTATCTATGGTGAAACAGATCACCAGCCCAGGTGGGATGCATGAGACAAGTGCTCGGGCCTGGTGCACTGGGAAGACCCAGAGGAATCGGGTGGAGAGGGAGGTGGGAGGGGGGATCGGGATGGGGAATACGTGTAAATCTATGGCTGATTCATATCAATGTATGACAAAAAATAAATTAAAAAAAAAAAAAGAATTAATATATTCCCTGATGTATGTTTATTTATATAATAGAGCTTTCCTGGTGGCTCAGCAGTAAAGAATCCGCCCACAATGCAGGAGATTTGGGTTCAGTCTGGATTGGGAACACCACCTGGAGGAAGGCATGGCAACCCACTCCAGTGTTCTTGCCTGGAGAATCCTGTGGACAGAGGAGCCTGGCGGGCTACAGTCCATGGGGTCACAAAGAGTCAGACACGACGGAAGCAACTTTCACACATGCACATTTACATAAGTGTATACTAGAGTAGTAGTGTTTTATATATATTATACAACTTACCCAAAAATGAAAACTAAAAAAAAAAAAAACCAGTAAAATGAATATAAATAAAATTTCTAATAACCTCTTCCTTGACTCTCTTGGCTCATCTTGTTGATCCAGTTGACTCCATTGGACCCCTCGCTCCGTCTTGTACTATACTTTTCAATACTTTGAGGCTGGACTCTTTCCTGCTTTATTATCTATTCTTGACTATTGTTTTATGGTGATGACTAGTACTGCACTGTATAAGTCTGTTTAAAGGTCATTTTTCTTGAGGAATGCTAACTTATTTACATATACATTTGTATACATTGCATTTGTATATCATATACATATCATATGTGTATCATATACCTTTGTATATCACCTCTACAAAGGTCATTTTTTTTAGGGTATGCTCATTCATGTCATACTTATTTGTAAATATTTCTTCTCTCCCACATGACTGTTACATTTTTACTTGTAATAAAATTTTAGATAAGATGCTTCAGGAAACATTTGTGCTAGAGATAAAGAATGATAAATTAAAGAAGTGACTAAGCAGAAAACTATTTTTACCACAAGCGATACCACCCACCTCGTGCGCCTAGAGAATGATTTCACACATTAAGAAGAAATAGATAACTCAGGAAAAGAGCACTTCTTCTAAATTAGCAATAAGTCCGTGTTCAGTGCAATATGTGATAAGGAAATAAGGAAGAAATAGCTAAAATCGACATGTGTGTCTGTCAAACAACTTTAAAATTGTTTTAGCCATAACACTTGGAAGGAAATTAGATTACTAGGTCTCTGAGGGCAGGGCTAGTGTTCAGTTTTACGTGTCCTTAATGTGCTTTTGCAAAAACAGAGTTCAAATGTTTGTTGAATGAATGTTAGTGAATTAATAAGCAACAACATTTTCCCAGCTTCAGTACCAATAATTTTGGTCAGAATTAGCAACCTGAACTGCTTAGCTCATACAAATTACCAGAAGTTCTATGTTCCCCTTGAAGTCTTAATTTTCATGATGCTAAATCTGTATAAAATATACAGAGAATGGGATTAAAAGCAAATTAGACCAGGCAGAAGAATAGATTAGTGAACTTAAGGTCATAGCAATAGAAACTATCCAAAATGCAATACACAGAGAAAAAATTGAAAAAAAAATTAATAGAGCCTCAGTTAGGTATGGAACACCTTCAGGTGGTTTGATATTTAATTATTGGTTTGATATTTATTTATTGGAGTCCCTAGGGGGAGTCAGAAAAATATTCAAAGAATACATATATTTCACACCAGACACTGTAATTTTTATCTCTAGAAGCGAGATTTGCCTCTTTTTTATACCTTCAGTTTCTGTCCTTAGAATGTTCATGCTGTCTTCCACCTCACTGTTGTTGTTGAGTCGCTAAGTCATGTCTGACTCTTTGCAACTGTGTGAACTGTAACTTGCCAAGCTCTTCTGTCCATGGAATTTTCCAGTCAAGGATATTGGAGAGCACCTCCTAAAATCATCACACCGAGGGCTATGAATTTGGGGAAGAAGGGATGGAAATATTCAGTCCATAACACTGCACACTAAACAGACCTTTCCTCTCAAGCTAGTGTTTTCATCCTAAGAATGTCTCCAGCAGATGGCAATTAGACATAAAACATGCCTACCACATGGGATGGCCCATCTTGGCCAAATAAGGGAGTGCAGTGAGGAGTTGAGTCTCTTGTTATGTAAGGATGTACAAAATATATTTGGTTTTGTCTCTTTGTCTATAAAGTCTGGAATATTTACTATGTGAACTTTCATAGGAAAAATTTGTGGACCTTGATCCAGGACTAATCTTGCCCCACTGCTGAGGCAATACCGTTCTGAATACTCTGCCCAGTACTCAGTGTAATTTAAGGTTTTGGTGCTCTAGCTGGTGGAAACAGGAACTATTCCCATCCTATGTGAGCTCTGAAAACTATTCCTCCCATGTTTTTCTGGTGGTTTTTCCTTCTGCCTCAGGAAGTTTCATCCTTTCTGAGGTTCCACAAAAAATTAAAAATAGAGCTATCATATGATCCACCAATTCCACTTCTGAATCTGAAAAAAACGAAAACACTAATTTGCAAAGATAAATGCACCCCATGTTTACTGAATCATTATTTGTGATAGCTAAACCATGGAAACAACTTATGTGAATATTAGTAGTTATATGAGTAAAGACATTGTGGTATATGTATATATTATTCAGCCATAAAGAATGAAATCTTGTCACTTGCAACAACATGGATGAATCTCAAGGGCTTCATGCTAAGTGAAAGAAGTCAGACAAAGAAAGAAAATACTCTATAATCTCTCATATATGAAACTTAAAAAAAAGAAAATAATAAAACACTAAGGTTATAGATACAGAGAACAGACTGATGATTGCCTGAGATGAGAGGATGGGGTGGAATAAATGGGTGAATTGAGTATGTGTGTGTTTGAGATTAAATAAATTGAGTAAAAATTTAAGTGCAACAAATTATGTCAAAGAATAGGCTGAAATTCTTTCTCCCAGATTCTAAAATTTAAAATTAATTTGTACCCAAATAATGATTTTTAGAAAGAAGAACATCTAAATAATGAAGCAATTAAACTAGGGTTTGATTTATATATATATAACTGGATTGCTTTGCTATACCTCAGAAAAACAAAATATCATAAATCAACTGTACTCAATAAAATATTAAAAAAAAAAAACCTAAAGGTTGATTTTATAGATCCAGAAAGTAGGTGGTGTAACTTTCTCATTGCTGACTCTATTCAGTGAATTTTTTAATCTGTCCATGATCTATGAAAATGCTTCTGCAATAATAACAGAGAAACCATTTAGCTATAGTTTCATCCATGAGAAGGGCACTTTCTGAAAGTATGCTTTTCTTACCCCTAACATAATATCCTTTGGACATATACACACACCAAACTGCTTCTCAAGCTGCCAACTCATTGTGATAGACTGCCAAGAGAAAGCTTATTTTCTTCTTGTCATTAATAGTTAATTGTTAGTGCGGTTTCTCAGATGGGAGATGTGGGTTACAGAAATCATATCCATCCTTTCTAAAAGTGCTGTGATATTATTAGAGGTGATCATGTGGCAGAAAATAAACCTGTTCCTTGGAGGATTAAATGGAGTGGGATTGCGGATTTTTCTTTCTCCTCTACTCTGAAGCACTTTAGAGAGTCACTCATTTTCACAAGTAGTCTGCCTGGGATACTAAATCAATGTTAATGTTCCATGAAAGCTCTCCTGTTCTGGAATGATTTGCATTGGTATATATCTAGAGCTTGCCTTTTGAGGGGTAACATGTGTACCCATAGTAATGCTTCATGCATTACTGAAGCATTTCATTTACCCTCTCTACTGCCAGGGTCTCTTGTACAATTATACTGGCATTTGGAACATTATTTTACAATACTGTGAGCCAACTTTTCTAATATATCACCTCTGAGATTTTGTGGCTTCCCTAATTGGGGAAAAGAATAAAAGAAAAAGTGACCAAAAAAGGTCAACCAATGAAGAGAAGGAGAATTTTAAACTATCCTTAAAACACAGTAGAGAGATCACTTTCACGATCCCTCACTGGACAGTGTATCTTATTAGAGGATCTTGATTAAAATAAATTGAGCTGAAAAGCTAAAATGAAATAATGCCTAAAATAGGAAAATCTTGATGTAAATATTAGTCAATGCTAAATGAACCCATTGAAATTTTGCTATATTTGCTGCTTTGCAATGAGGCAAATACAAGTTTTTTTAAAAATCGGCTAAAATCTCTGTAGGGCGATGTAATGGATAATGTTATAGAAGCAGAGTCAGGCCCTATGTCCACTACTTACAGCTATCTGACCTTAGGCAAGTCATTCACCTCTCTGCATTTCATCTGGCAGGATGGACATGGTAATGAAACCTGTTGAATAGGAATGTTGAGAAACCTCAGTGAACTGGTGCCTGCAAAAATGAAAGTGAAAGTCGCTGTCATGTCCAATTCTTTGAACCCCATGGACTGTAGCCCACCAGTCTCCTCTGTCCATGGATTTCTCCAGGCAAGAATTCTGCAGTGGGTAGCTGTTCCCTTCTCAAGGGAATCTTCCCAACCCAGGGATCGAACCCAGATCTCCCGCTTTACAGGCAGATTCTTTACCATCTGAGCCATCAGGGAAGCAATGCCTGAAAAGGGTTCCATGAATGTTAATATTGTTATTAATAATCAAAAAACTCCAGCACAATCTATATTTGCTTCAATTATCTGGAAATATACAATGAAAGTGGCTTGGAGACAAGAATTACCTGGGTTGACAAGCTAAGATTTCTGTCATGTTTTGCATGGAGGCCAACCTCTACCTGAATTTTGCAATAATTTGCAGAAAGCTAAGAGGAGCTAAAGAGCCTCTTGATGAAAGTGAAAGAGGAGAGTGAAAAAGTTGACTTAAAGCTCAACATTCAAAAAACTAAGATCATGGCATCACTCCCCATCACAAATAGATGGGGAAACAATGGAAACAGTGAAAGACTTCATTTTCTTGGGTTCCAAAATCACTGCAGATGGTGACTGCAGTCATGAAATTAAGACGCTTACTCCTTGGAAGAAAAACTATGACAAACCTAGACAGCATATTAAGAAGCAGAGACATTACTTTGCCAACAAAGTTCTGTCTAGTCAAGGCTATGGTTTTTCCAGTAGTCATGTATAGATGTGAGAGTTGGACTATAAAGAAAGCTGATCGCTGAAGAAGAATTGATGCTTTTGAACTGTGATGTTGGAGAAGACTCTTGAGAGTCCCCTGAACTGCAAGGAGATCCAACCAGTCCATCCTAAAGGAAATCAGTCCTGAATATTCGTTGGAAGGACTGATGCTGAAGCTGAAACTCCAGTATTTTGGCCACCTGATGCGAAGGACTGACTCATTAGAAAAGACCCTGATGCTGGGAAAGATTGAAGGCAGGAAGAGAAGAGGATGGCAGAGGATGAGATGGTTGGATGGTATCACCGACTCAATGGACATAAGTTTGAGCAAGCTCCAGGAGTTGGTGATGGACAGGGAAGCCTGGCGTGCTGCAGTCCATGGAGTCGTGAAGAGTTGGGCATGACTGAGCGACTGAACTGAACTGAACCTCTGCCTAACAATGTTGTTCAAATGGGAGCACTTTATAACAGCATAGCATGTGCTTTTGAATATTTTGTAGGCAGATTCCACCTCCACAAAAAAAAAAACCCACAGAAGTATATTAGAAAATGCATACTTTCAGTTATTCAGTCAAACTGTATATATGTGTATACACACACACACACACACACACACACACACACATATATATATGTATATAATTTCTGTTTTCATTTTTCCTTTAAAGCTGCCTGAAGGATTTCACATTTGAAGACATGTAGACTGAACTTCTGACATAAAATCCAACCAAAATTAAGTTGAGGATATCATATTTTGTAGGCACTTGTCAGTTCATAATGTCCCATGAAATTATTATTTCAGAGTAGAGCCTCTCATTGTCAATTTTGCATTGGTTCCAAAACAGTAGTTGTGTCCATCAAATGCAAATACTTTCCATCTATGCTGAAGATACCCTTTTCATCTTGTGCTTTTATTGATGTGAGGTTTAAATACAGTGAATTTTCATCTCCCCATCCCCACTGTCTCTGACATATCTCAATAATACCAGACACAATGACTTTTTAAAGATGCCTCATTGCACATTCACTAACATGCATTACCCTTTAGAAGAATAATCCTAGTTAATACTGACAAGATATGCAGTCATAGAATTGCCAGAGTGCATTTCAATTAAGTTTGATTTTCTTACCCACAAGGTCTTAAATCTAATTGGCTCAGAGAGCTTTTGTCTTTCTGTGAAAGACAGATACATAATTATGCTATTTGTTAAGGGAAAAGAAATATGCCTGGCACTGAGATTTCCATTGTCATTTAAATAATAAGTACTTTGTAACCACAAGACATTCTCATTCGACTTGAGAAACTACTTAAATCCCAAACACATTGATCAGAGAAATGTTTTCTCAGCAACCATTTCCAGGCAACATGCGTTTTGTTATAGAGTTCATATTCATTCTACATAAGAACAGCATTGTTGCATTAAGTCAACATTCAAGAAAACAATCCTTTAAAACTTATACTCGAGTAACTGTTGAAAAGTTAGATGATTATTTTAAAAGATGTTTATGTATTTTACCACTAATTTTTGTGCATACTTGGAAATGAAGGAAAACGACCTCCATGGAAGTAATGATATTGTATCCCTAATGACTAAACTTTTTAGTATTACTACTCAAAATTAGAAAAAATACTGGGCAGTTCTACCCTTTGAAATTTAAAAACTGCTACAAAATAAATTCTAGGGACAGTGTGTGCTTTGAATCATCCCATTTAACCCCAGAAATTGTTCATTAATTTTAGATGATGTTTTTATTGGGACAGAATCTGAAAATAACTTCAGCATGGATCCTTGGGGTTTAATGAACATAGCAGATGCTTACCTGGATGTATGTATAGGGGAACACTGCAAACAAGTAGGAATTCCATTAGGAATGCGTCCGCAGCAAAAAGCAAAACATTCAGCTTAACAGAGGCTCTCACAATAAATCATTTTAGTTTCTCACATGTAAGAAGCTTATGGATAAGCAGTCTTGGTCAGACACAATAGTTTAACAGTGTCCCATCCCTTCACTTTGCCTTCCATGGCATGTGTTCTGGCCTTGTGCCTCCCACCTCATGATTATAAGGTAACTGGCCCATCTCTGAGTATCACATCAATGTTTAAAGAGAGTTCCCCTCTGGTGCCTCACTCTTGTATAAGGAAGCATAAGGTTACTTGTTATGCAACCTGATCATGTATCAGAAATATGCCTTATGACCTCACTTAGCTGTACAGAAGGCTCAGATATGAGCACTTAGCTTTTCCAGTCCCTCTGTGGGAAGTGGTAGGGGAGAAAGAAGAGACTTGAGAATTGCTGCTGGATCAGTCTCCCTATAATATCCCCACATAGACCAACTAGACAAGGCAGACAGAGATCAGCTATAAGGAGAAGAAAAGAGCAATTTCTGATTTGGAGTAAGGATATGAAAGTGGTACCTAGACTGGGACTTTTAGGATAAATAAGACTTGTTAAAGGAGTTGCAGGCTACAGAACAATTCAAACTAGAGTAAACAAAGGAAAGTATAAAGTATAAAATGACATGACATATATGGGCATTGAGCAAAAAGTATGGATCTAGGGATGTATAAATGTGCTGATTGGGAAGTTGTATGCTAAGAATTTACAAAGGGATTTTGAGATTCATTTATAAACTGCCAAATAGTTTAACTTTCAGTGGTTTCCCAGAACTATAAAATCAAAATCACTCAGACTGCATAGTCTGGCAGTAAGGCTCTCAGTTATATGGACCTAACCTGCTTAGCTAGTGCATTCTTTCCTTCCACTATACCTGCATATATGAAGATATCTTTGGTCAAACTGGATTTCTTATCACATCCACCGGCTGCCCCCAAACAACATGCTCTTTCTATAGCCATTAGTCTCCTGTTATGGATTCTACTGAAATCTTCTGCTCACCCCTTTCCAGACTGAAGTTCTACCCCTCAGGTCCCCTCCCATCAAGAGATGTAGTGGGATCATCTCCAGTCACTGTAACTATATTAAGTCCTTCTGCACTATTATGTGTGTGTGTTAGTCACTCAATTGTGTCCAACTCTTTGCAGCCTCATGGACTGTAGCCTGTCAGGCTCTTTTGTCCATGGAATTCTCCAGGCAAAAATACTGGAGTGGGTAGCCATTTCTTCTACCAGGAGATCTTCCCTACCCCGGGAACAAACCTGGGTCTCCTGAATGGCAAGCAGATTCTTTACCATCTGAGCCACCAGGGAAGCCTGCTATTTTAAATGTTATTGTCCTTTATTGGGAAGGATAAAGTAAGAGAGACCCAACCTCCTAGCCTACATGCAAAGACTGGCAAGAATGATGACTTCAACTCAGTTCAGATTTGCTTTCATTTCAGAGGACTCCCAAGCAGGCAGTCAAGCAGGTCATGGATAGACACAGGATTAGGAAGCAAGTGAGTGGCCACAGCTCCCCAGTTTCTCCCTAAACCTTCATGAAATCATGTGTGTGGTTGTTGGTCAACTCAAGCCTATCAGGGTAAGAAACCTGTCAGGTCTGAGGAGGCCAGAACTACAGGTTCAATGCTTCACCAGGGGAGGGGCCACAACAGCACCAGGATCTATCTATTATGTAAATAAATTCTGGCTTCAGCCCAGTTACAGTCCACATTCTATTTCTGGCCAGAACCTACACACACTGTCTTACCACATATTTTTGTAACATTGGAGTTACTGTGTACATCTGTTACAGCTTGTATGTGTATATCGATTACACGTGTTTACTTGCTGTTGTTCAGTCACTCATTTGTTCCCTACTCTTTGTGACCCCATGGACTGGAGCAAGCCAGACTTTCCTGTCCTTCATTATCTCTTGGAGTTTGCTCAAATTCATGTCCATTGAGTCGATGATGCCATCCAACCATCTCGTATTCTGTCGCCCCCTTCTTCTGCCTTCAGTCTTTCCCATCATCAGGGTCATTTCCAATGAGTCAGCTCTTCTCGTGAGGTGGCCAAAGCTGAGCTCCAGATTCAGCATCAGTCCTCCCAATGAATATTCAACTCTGATTTCCTTTAGAATTGACTGCTTTGATATCCTTGCAGTCCAAGGGACTCTCAAGCATCTTCTCCAACACCACTGTTTGAAAGCATCAGTTCTTTGGCACTCAGTCTTCTTTATGGTCTGACTCTCACATCCTTACATGACTACTGGAAAAACCATAGTTTTGACTATACTGACCTTTGTCAGCGAAGTAATGTCTCTGCTTTTTAGTATGCTGTCTAGGCTTGTCATAGCTTTTCTTCCAAGGAGCAAGTGTCTTTTAATTTCATGCCTGCAGTCACCATCTGCAGTGATTTTGGAGCCCAAGAAAATAAAGTCTCACTGTTTCCATTTTTTTCACGTCCAGTTGCCATTTATTACACATATGTATATCCATTACAGGGGGTGCCTGATGTGCTGCAGTCCATGGGATCACAGAGAACTGGACACAATTTGGTGACCGAACAACAACAAATATCTAGTACACATAGAGAAGGAAATGGCAGCACACTCCAGTATTCTTGCCTGGGAAATCCCATGGACAGAGGAGCCTGGCCGGCTGCAGTCCATGGGGTTGCAAGAGTCAGACATGACTTAGCCACTAAACAGCAGTTACACGTTGTAACATGATGGTTAAGAGCACAAGCTCTAGAGTCAAATTACCAGAATTTAATCTCAACTGTTAGCTGCTTTATTTTAAGAAAAATATGAATGATCTTCATTTTTTTCCTTATACTTATTTTTAATTATTTTACAATGACAAAAAAGCTTTCTTCTTGTGAAAGCAGTCATCTTGAAATGTCAGTTTTTACAAACACCAGTGCAATGGCCTGTGGTTCCCAGCCTGTTCACACATTCATCAGGGCTGTCAACAGTCTGTCTTTGGATGTGAAGGCGGTGGGTGGTGTGGTGAAAGCGAAGACCCGAAAAGCAGACTGATTCTAATCCCATTTCTGTTGTTAAGTTTCCGTGTGGCCTTGGGCAAGTTTTCTTCAATTGTCAAGACATACAGATAATCATATCATATTGCTGTTAAGTGTAGGTAAGTTTACTTGTTTTCTAACTAGCTAGCATCAAGGGTCTTCAGATGCTAAAATAAAATAGCTCTAACCCACCTAACTGTAAAGAGCCTACTGCTAATTACAGACCCAAATTTTGAGTTAGGACACACACACACACACACACACACAGTGCCAAGTCCAGGGGCAGGCAAGTAAGGCACTCTAGGCACAAAATGTAAGGAGACAGTCATTCTCCGAGTCATGCAAGCTGACTGATTCTAAATCCATTTCTAATCCCCAAAATGACCAATGCTTGACCTCAACTCAGCCCTGACTGTGAATGCCTCCTTATATTTTGTACCTTAGGTGCCTCTTACCCTAGTCTTGGCCATGCATGTAAGGGTACACACACACACACACACACACACACACTTTAATAGTAGTCAGAAAGAAGGATGAAAAATATTTCTCTAGAATGCTTGTCAGTTCTATAAAGTTTATCAAATATGTAGAAACAACTTAATTGCACTTAGAAAGAAGAAATTACTCTGTTTTCTGATAGATGATAAGGAACAGTAGAAAAATTTCTCCTTACTCAGACAGTATCCTGTCCTTTTTTTCCTTCCGTGTGATTCTCATTCTGTTTCTTCACAGCCATTGTTGTCTTCTTGGCATGACTCCAGAATTCCCACATTAGAATCCATAGGAATAGTATTATGTTTTGTTTTGTTTTCTTTCTGGCCACACTGCACAGCATGCAGGCTCTTAGATCCCTGACAAGGGATCAAATCCATGCTCCCTACAGTAGAAGCATGGAGTCTTAACCACTGGACCACAAGGAAAGTCCCCGTAGGAATTGGATTAAAAGTGTCTATCCAGTCATCCAGTGAAGCTTCCAGATATCTTCTTACCATAAGGTTCAAGCTTCACATGTGTGAAAAGAAATACATGTTGGCCTCTGTCTAGTTTAATTTATATACTGCCTTTTCTTGGGGTTTCCATTTAGATTTAGTCTCCAACTCTGGACATTTGAACTTGCTATTGACCTGGCAACTTCAAAGGATGCTTCTTTTGGTTATTACTCACTATTCTTATCTCTGTGATCTGAAACTGCTAACTCCCCATGCCCAGAGTAATTACTTGAATTCTTTTGTCAGAATGTGTTGAAGTGATAGCATTTGCAGGGTACTGAGTGTCTGTAAGGACAAAACAGCAGTTTAACATGACCATACTCCTTGGCACATAGGCAGACAGCAAGTGCTTCTGTGACAAAACTTCCTGGTGCAGTGGGAAGACCCAGAGGAATCGGGTGGAGAGGGAGGTGGGAGGGGGGATCGGGATGGGGAATACATGTAAATCCATGGCTGATTCATGTCAATGTATGACAAAAACCACTACAATATTGTTAAGTAATTAGCCTCCAACTAATAAAAATAAATGGGAAAATAAAATAAAATAAACAAAAAACAAACAAACAAAAAACTTCAACATGACCCCAAATCAAAAATTTATAAGACATGACAGGTATCCTTTCTAAATTTTTAGTTTGGAGACAAAATTAACAGTTTAGCCTTATGAAATTAGATTTTACTCTGTGTAGCTAAGTAATATAAACCAAACCTGCATTATGCTAATTTACCCAAACATTAATTCATTCGCATGAGTTGAAGTAGGTCATTTTGCCATATGTAGTTACATTTATATTTCTATTTCAGGCCTATTTTTTTGTAAAATAAGACATTTCCAAGGCACTATATTGGCAGGAATTTACTCTTTGCTAAAAGCAGTTACTTATGTTCTCACAGAATCATATTTGAAAATGTATCTCAAAGTATGGACACTAATTGCAACTGCTGCAAATAAAGAGAAGTGATTCCTGGTATGGAAATCTGAAAACCTGGGTAAGAGCCCCAGGTCTAACACTAGCCCGTGTGACCTCAGATGGAAAGCTACTTTCCTCTGTGTTTGGTAAAATGTATCTGTAAATTAAGAGAGTTAAGACAACATAATCTGTAAGATTCCATTACTTTAACATGCCTTACTTCTTAACTATTATCTAACAGGTACTTACAAAATGTATAACAGTACATGTGAAACTAATTGCAAATTCACTACCCAGTCATTGCTGTTAACATGCAAATCCACTTTAAGTGTTGTGTCATATACCTGATTCCTGTAACTATACATCAGTTAGCATCTCACAAAATATGGCTTCTTCTGCACAACTCTTCATTCTAATTTGCTTATCATTGCCTAATGGAGTAAATGAAACAATATTTTGCCAATCATAAAGAGACATCTGTGAGAATATTATTCTTGGTAAAATTGCATCAGTTTAACAAATAATGCTTGCAAAGACAGCTTTTTTAGGTTGGTGTTGCTTGTATTTTGTAATTCAATAGCTGGTTAGTATTATTTAGTTCATTTCAGAGAGAAGCCCATGTAACCTAATATTTTTTCTTTGCTGTCAGACAAGAAAACTAAAGTAAAAGGTGACAGTTATTTTGGTTGTATAAGTATTCTGTTCAGCATTGTGGGTTAAAGACAAACTGACTCTTACAGATTTTTGATAAATATTCTCTTGGTTTGGTAGCCACAGTCTACTTTGCTACACCCCCACACCATCTGTTTTTATCCTCATAGTCTATAGGATGACAGCCAAAACTTTCTACAAACTCCAGGAGGATGTGAGAGAAAAAGTTCAATCACAAGAAATCTGAAAAAAACTGTTTTTTATCATTCAGTGTCATTGTTAATATTATATGGGTGTGTTAGTGGTGAGTTCTCTGGAAAAAAACTGAACCAATAGGAGGTATATCTAGATTTATTATAAAGAATTATCTCACATGGTTATGAAGGCCAGGAAGTTCAAAAATCTGAAGTCAGCAATCTGAGACCTAGAGGAATTGATGGTAGTTCCAGAATGAATTTCAAGTCTTAAGAACCAGGAAAACCAATGGTGTAAGTTCTAAATGTCCAAGTCCAAGTCCTAAAGCAGGAGATGACCAATGTCCCAGCTTGAAGCTTATAAGCAGAGAGCACAAATGCTCTCTTATTCAGCCTTTCTGTTGTATTCAGGACTGCAGGGGATTGGATGAAGCCCGGCCACGTGGGAAAGAGCAGTCTGCGTTACTCAGTCCATAGATGCAATGTTAATCTCATCCAGAAACATCCTTACAGACATACCCAGGGTAACAGTCAACCAAATATCTGGGTACCTTGTGACCAAATCAAATTAACATGTAAAATTAAGCATCACAATGGGCAATCTAAGAGTGTAGAGTCAACTCTATCCATTTAAACCTAAGAAGACTGAACTCCAGAGACATAAAGTGACAAAGTGACTACCCAACTCATATAATTAGTGGAAGATCCAGGATTATAACCTAAATCGTTACAGTTTATAATATATATTATATGCATCAACTATATTATATGCATCAACTATTCATTCAACTTTCATTCTACTATACCACAGTAGTTCTTTTTAAAAATTGCCATTCAAACTAATTTAAATATAGTCTATGTTAATGAATCCCATCTGTGTGTGTGTGTGTGTGTGTGTTGTGTGTGTGGAGAAGGAGAATATGCATGACTTAATAACTATGTGATCTTTGGGAAATCATTAATACTCTTGAGCCTCAGTTTCCTCATTAGTAAATGAGGGCAATAATTGTACCTACCTCATGAGTTTATTGCAAAGATTAACTAGGTCATTGTATTAAGGGTAAGCACTTCTAGTTACTGGAACATAGCAAATGCCAAGTAACCATTAGTTATTATTGGTAATGTTGATATAAAACCTTATATAGTCAAGTTTTGCCTTATTCCTCCCCTTAGCACCATCCTTCTCTGCCCTAATCACTAGGCCTGGTATGTCAGCTAGTTCCTATTTCTCTATGATACTGTATCTCATTCTGTAAGCACTCAAGGATTTCACAATCAAACTGGACAGCCACAGCACAGAAAGAATAGTATGTCTGAAAAGTACCGGGCAAGGGGAAAACTGGTTTAGACAAGTTTGAAGAAGGAGGCAGTGTTCAGGTATTTTATTATTCCTATTCTTCTGTTGCTGAAGCTGAAGCTCCAATACTTTGGCCACCTGATGTGAAGAGCCAACTCACTGGAAAAGACTCTGATGCTGGAAAAGATTGAAGGCAAAAAGAGAAGGGGGCAGTAGAGGATGAGATGGTTAGATAGTATCACTGTCTCAATGGATTTGAATTTGAGCAAACTCCGGGGGATAGTGAAGGACAGAGGAGCCTGGCATGCTGCAGTCCATTGGGGTTGCAAAGAATTGGACACAGCTTGCTGACTGAACAACAGCAGCAATTCTTTATTAGGTTTTGGATTTTTGCTTTAGCAAAAACAACCAAACCAATGTGTGTAACCATATTCGCTGAAGTTTCCAAATGTGCAGTTTAGCAGCACATTCCAACCTGGGAATCATTTTCCAGATACTTGCTATACTTCCAAGTGGGCAGGTAACCTGGGCATATAGAGAAACAAGAACTTATTAGGCTTTCCTTTATTTTGTTTGTATCATTGTGACCCTCAGCTCCTTCTTAATCACATGTTACAACGTTATTTACAATGAGCTGCTAGTTAAAAGGACTGGCCAAGTGATCTGAGAGCTGCTGTCTGAGATTTTGCCTCATGACAAAGTGCTTGTGACGTGGGTTATTTGGGGAGCTGTAAATTTACATACCAGGGCTTAAACTAGGCTTATTTTATGAAAACCCACCTCTTTTTTGAAATGACTTACAAGTCAGACATTTGAATATTTTTTTCTTGTCAACAAGGATATTTTCCCATGTTTATTTCTGAGAAAGAGTTGACTTCCTGTTACTTAGCAAAATGTTAAGATACTTATGAAACTTATACATATCCAGGAGAACATGTGTTAATATATCCATGGTATGAAAAAATTAGTGCTATAACATCCCTAATGACAAAGAAATATAAATATCACACCTGGACATTGTTTATTATAAGAGGTGCATATTTAATTTCTTCAGTGGCTCTCAACCTCTTTCATACATGATCTAACTGAGATTCAATATATGAAGATAAACTTTTATTTTAGAGGAACTAAATTTGTGATGCTTGGACCTCAGTCACAATCTTTAACTTCTGATGAGGAATTAAGAACAGCAATTATAAAATAATACCTGGTGTGTTGTGTCTAGATTTGTGTGTGTTTTATTTAGTGCAGGTGCATATACTATGGGCTTCCCAGATGGCTCAGTAATGGAGAATCTACCTGCAAATGCAGGAGACATAGGAGACATGAATCTAGGTTAGGAATATCCCCCAGAGGAGGAAATGGCAACCCAGATTCTGGCCTGGAAAATTCCATGAACAGAGGAGCCTGGTGGGCTACAGTCCATAGGGTCACAAAGAGTCAGACACAATTGAGTGACTGAGCACACATGCATGCACATATAACACACATGATGTGCATAATATTCACTACATATAGACACAGACTACTGGCTAAGTTGTGTAATTGGGTCTAAAGTACACTGGAGTGCTCTTTGAAGATAAGATTAATGTTCAGGTGTGGTTAGAATGATAAGTGGACCCTACACTTCTCTTCTCCTGGTTGAAAGGTTAGGTGCCCTTAAAAGATGCTCTTAGAGCCTCTTATGCTTTCTTTACCAAGGTCTTTGGACAACTCTGTTATTTTTTATTTCTTTTCACTCTTTGGTATCTACTGTTTGCTTCCATTTGTCTGCTTAAAAAGAAATTTGTTGAGTACCTACTTACGTGCCACGACCTATGATGGACACTGGGTTGAACACAGCCAATCTGACTTACTCCTCAAATTGCTAACATTCAGACAAATATATAAAGTGAATACATAAGTGTAGTCACTAGAGATTAGAATAAGACTTATGAAAGAAACACAGAGACTGTGTTGAGGATGAGAATGAAGGGCTTCTCTAGATAAGATGATGAAAATAGCCACCATGAAGATGGACCCTTGAACCAGATCTGAAAGAGAGTAAAGCAGAATTTCAAAATTTGGCAGAACAGCATCATAAATGGAAGAGCCAGTAAAAGATATTTGCAAAACAGAGAGGATGCCAGTGTGGAGGGAGCATTCAAAAAAAGAGGAAGATGAGGTTAGTGAAGTGAGTTGAAGACAGTGTAGGGCTTTGTAGGCCAAGGTATGAAGTTGGAACTTTCTTCTAAAAGGAGTGGGAAAGAAGCCTTAAAGAATTTTTGCATGTAATAGATGTGATCTTATTTAGAGTTTTAAAGATCTTTCTTGATGCTCTGTGAAGAATGAATTGGAAAGAAGCAAGAATGGGAACAGGGATATTATGTCAAGTGTACTAAGATACAGATAATGGAAATTTAAACTTGGTGTTGACAATAGAGACAGATCAAAATGAGAAGATTTCTTGTGTATCTAGGGGCAGAATGAAGAGATCTTGAGGACAGTGTGTGTGGTGGGTAAGAAAGTATTCACGGGTGCTTCAAGTTGTTATCTTGTGCAATTGGATGGTTAGTAGTTCCAGTTACTAAGATGGGAAAGTTCGAAGAATAACAGGCTTAAGAACAGTCAGAATCTCAAATTCGGAATATTAAGTTTCAGATTCCTTTTGGAGATGCAGATGGAGATACTGGGTAATAGTTAGATATCGGAGTCTGTAGAACTCAGGGTAACGAGCTGGGCTGGAGATAGACATTTGGTAAACATCAGCCCATTAAGAGTGTACAAAGCCTAGGGCTAGGTAATAGCTCCTAAAAGAAAAGTAAGATAGAAAATAGAAGGTGTCCAGGAAGGAGCCCTAAGGTTCATCAGCATTTAGAAGCTGGACAGAAGAAAAGTCAGCAAAGAAAATGCGAAGGAAAATCATTGATGTCGAAGAAAAGTTGAGAGAATACGATGCCACAGAAGCTAAGAGAAGAAAGTTTCAAGAAGGAAAAAATAGTCAACTGTGCCAAAGAGCTTCTGAAAATTAGAAGTGTCTATTAGACCTGACAATGTGGAGGTTGTTGATGATCTTAACAAGGCTGGTTTCTTTCAGTTGTTGTGGTCAGTGTTAGATGAGAGTGTTTGAAGAGTGAAATAGAGATAATATTGGGGCAAAGACTACAGAAGATTTGCTTGAAAGTATTGGGTTGGCCGAAAGATTCTTTCAGGTTTTTCCATAAGATCTTATAGAAAAACCCGAACAAACCTTTTGGCTAGCCAGTATTTAATGTGATGGGGAACAGAGAAATGGGACAATCACTAGAGAAAGATATGGACTCTATGAAGGTTTAATTTTCAAGATACATATTTACATATGTATATCTTGTACATATTTATATGTTTATAGGAACAGTCCAGTACTGAGAAGGGAACTGATAACGCAGAAGACAGAAGAGGAAACAAATTCTCCAGAACACAACAGGGGATGAGAGCATAAGTGGAGGGATTTGCCTTTGGAGCAGGAAAGGACTGTGGGGCGCAGAGATGGAGCCTTAATAACCATTGTGTGTCCAACGTATCCAGTGCTTGGCATATGTTAGAAGTTCAATAAATATTTACAGAATGAATCAAGTAAACATCCGCCTGTTTTGGTTTGGGAAACCAAACAGGCAGCAGACTCAAAGAAAAAGTGAAGAGAAAGAAAGTAAAGAGAAGGACATGACACTTTCATACTCCTTTATTAGTTATTGCTTATTTTATAATATGTTCTTTATGATTCTGGCTAGACAACTTAGCCAAAAATTTTAAGAATCAAGCTAAATTTTTTAAATGTGGGGACTCAGGCTATGTAGTGTTTAGCTACTTTAGTTCTTGGTTACTTAATGCCTAGTATGATCCCCTAACAATGTGAATTCTCAAACGCAAGAGGTATGTTCTACCTCAGTAACTCATTTCCAGATGCATGGCAAGAGTCTAGCAAATTTGTTGCTAGACTGCATGTAATTTCCCTTAGTTTTCATGATTTTATTCAGCACTGATAAAATTACTGATAATATTAAACAAAAACATATTCATAAATCACATAACCATTTTTACTTTGGAGGTACAAATTGGCACTTTGTAAGATCTAATTCATAGTCACAGAGTCAATGTTTTTCACAAGCCTAAGAAAACTGTCATAAAAAAAAAAATCTGTATACTCTGATGAGATTCAAATAAACACACTTTTATTGTGCCTATGTCAGGATGTTCAGATGAACTAGAAGACAGATCATTTGTTATTAAAATTTTTCTAAACACATTTTGAAATACAGGACTCAATAAAATATTGTTGGATATTTGTTGTTTAGCAATTGCCATCCTCAAAATACATGGCAACCAGCAGTACTCAGAAACAACACTATAAAGAAAGCACATCAAATAAGATACATTTAATATCAGATTTTTGTTTTCTTTTTATATTAGGAATGAGTCTATTGATGTTAATAAATCATGAAACTTTGTCAATACATTTGGAGTAAAAGGAAATAATAAATTTTGAGGTTCTCATTTTAGTTCTCTAACATAATACAAACAAATTATATATACACTCGAATGAAGTGTATGGATAATAAATGATGTGGCTATAATTTTATCATATGATAAAAACCAAATTGAAAAATAATATAGTCAGAAGAATTCTGATGAGTTAATCACAAACGTCAGGCTTCCCTCATAGCACAGTTGTTTAAGAAATCTGCTTGCAATACAGGAAACCAGGGTTCGATCCCTGGGTTGGAAAGAGCCCCTGGAGAAGGAAATGGCTACCCATCCCAGTATTCTTGCTTGAAGAATCCCATGGACAGAGGAACCTGGCAGGCTACAGTCCATGGAATTGCAAGAGTTGGATACAACTTGGAGACTAAACTTACCACCAATCACAAATGTTAATTTATTCTCATACATTCAGTGGATGAGAATTTATTTTAATTTATTCTGGAGTTACTGTGAAATTTTCATTTGTGGTTTGTTAGAAAATCATCAAAGATTTATCTCATCTCTTATTATTCTGTTGGAAGCTATTCCAACATACTGATTATTTGCTTGAACTTTCTAGAGACTTTGAGTGGTACATTATAATAGTTGTCATATTTAGAAACAATTTCAGCCTAGAAAATAAGAAGTTTAATTTAATTTATATTTGGGGAGTGTAACAAAAGAACCCCTGAGGAAGTATCATTTAAACTGAGATCCAAATGATGAAAAAGAGTGAAGTAGTTGAAAAGCGACAAGAGAATTGCATATTGGAGTTCATGGCAAGCCAAAAAAGTCTGAAGAAACCTGTGTTGCCCTAGCCTTCCCAGCACAGTGATAAGACCTGCATTATAACAGTGATGACAGAGATTACAGATACTGTACTTGCTGCTTGCCCCTCCTTACACCTAAACTCTGACTACCACCTTGACTCCAACTTCTTCAGTTCTCCCACTTTCGTATTTACTGAGACTCCCTGGAAGACATCAACCTTTTCTCCTAAGTACAGTTCTTTTGGTTTTGCATAACACATGCAAACACAGATGTCTGCTGCCCTCACTGCTGGGGTCACCTGCTCTGAGGTTTCCTTGCCTCCAAGTAGCCACAGCTGATGGCAGCGGGAATATCTGCCTGTGTCTGTATCGAGGCTTCCTCTACCGATGCTGATGCCGTTGATAGCTGCCCTGAGGACGCTGTTGTCTGATTGCTACCGATACTTAAGGCCCCGTGTCTCTTGACTGAGGATGCGTGTGACCTGATTCGCTGCATGAGCCCTCCGTGGACTGAAGCTCTGTTCTGTGTGAGACCAGCGGAAGGAGATTTCTATACTGCCTCTCTTCTACCACGCTTGTGTGTTCCTTGGTAATGTGTGTGCCCAAAATGATGTTGTTTCGTTGTTGTTCAGTCGCTAAGTCGTGCCTGACTCTTTGTGACTCCATGGACTGCAGCACACCAGGCTTCCCCTTCACCATCTTGCTCAGACTCATGTCCATTGAGTCAGTGATGCCATCCAACCATTTCATTTTTTCAAGCTTAATTTCCCCAGAGTTCTGGAACAAGTCTACCTAAATTCTTCTCTCCTCCTCTTCCATTTCACCCAAGTCCATTGTCCTTAAATCCCTCTCTTGAGACCCAACCCCCACTTCCCTTACTACATGTTTTTTCCCCAAGAAGCTTCTTAAGCTCTCATGTGAATAGAAAAGACACGCAGTTATTTCTAACTCATTGGTTTTCTCATTGAAAGCCTCTGAATCCTCAGATGCACACATCATTAGTTGAAGCTGTGGTTCCTCTCACGTTAGTTCTATGTTTTTGGCAACTAAGTTCCTTGACCAACATTTTCTAGAAAAGGTTTTTCAATAATATGATTACATGTGGATTTTTTAAATTACATATATGCTTCCAGAATCCTCATTTGGTGCCTATGAAGTGATCTAAAGACAACATATCTGGTTGAATTAGTCACCCTCTCCTCCCTCATCTCTCCACTGTTAAATATTTCGTTAGTAAGGAAATGTGATTATCTTGTGAGATATTAGAGGAGTTGGTATATGTATAAAATCTGGTATAAATTATAATCTTAATAAGAGATACAGCAGGAAAGTTAACAGAGAGACATAGCATCATTTTCCGTAAGCAGAATTGGTCTACCTTTGCTTGAGTCCTTCAGAACAGCCCCATGACATAATAATAGAACAATTAAGGTTAGAGTAGGAGGAAGCCCTGACTATGAGCTCTGGTTCTGCTACTTTTTGTTCATCATTTAAGTTTTTTGAATTTTAGTATCCTTACCTGTGAAATAAAGACAAAAATATCTGCTCAGCTTAAAAATAGCAAAGTAATTAATGGTAATATTTATTGAATGCCTGCTAGGTTCCAGACAACATGATAAGGATCATAGAAGCTTTATCTCAATCAGTCCCCTTAACAGCCCTCTAGGATGGGTACATGGAACACAAAAAGCTGCATACAGATGTTTATAGCAATTTTATTCATATTTATCAAAACTTGGAAGCTAACTTGGAAGATATCCTTCAGTAGGTGAATGGATAAATAAAATTTGGTACATCCAGAGAATTAAATACCATTCAAGCCTTCCCTAAATATAATTGCCTGCAATGCAGGAGGCCCTGGTTTTATTCCTGGGTCAGGAAGATTCCCTGGAGAAGGGATAGGCTACCCTCTCTAGTATTCTTGGGCCTCCCTGGTAGCTCAGATGGTGAAGAATGAGCCTGCAATGTGGGAGACCTGGTATCAATCCCTGGGTTGGGAAGATTCCCCTGAAGGAGGGCATGGCAACCCACTCCAGTATTCTTGCCTAGAGAATCCCCATGGACAGAGGAGCCTTGTGGGCTACAGTCCATGGGGTCACAAAGGGTCAGACACAACTGAGCGACTAAGCACAGCATACAGCACAGCGCTAAACAGAAATGAACCAACAAGTCACGAAGAGACATGGAGGAAATTTAAATTCATATTACTAAATGAAATAAGCTAGTCTGAAAAGGCTACAGACCATGATCCTAACTAAATGAGATTCTGGAAAAAGGAAAAATATGGAGACAGTAAAAAGATCAGTGGTTAGGAATATGAGAGGGATGAATGGATGAAGCACAGAGGATTTTTACAGCAGTAAAAATACTCTGTGATACTATAATAGTGATTTCGTGTCATTATTCATTTGTCAAAACTCATAGAACATACAACACCAAGAATGAACCCTAATGTAAACTATGGACTTTAGATGATTAGTGATGTGTCAGTGACCTGACTGACCTGCCTCCTGAGAAATCTGTACACAGGTCATGAAGCAACAGTTAAAACTGGACGTGGAACAACAGACTGGTTCCAAATCGGGAAAGAAGTACATCAAGGCTGTATTTGTCACCCTGCTTATTTAACTTATATGCAGAGTACGTCATGCAAAATGCCAGTATGAATGAAACACAAGCTGGAATCAAGATTGTCGGGAGAAATATCAATATCCTCAGATATGCAGATGACACCACACTTATGGCAGAAAGTGAGGAAGAACTAAAGAGCCTCTTGATGAAAGTGAAAGAGGAGAGTGAAAAAGTTGGCTTAAAACTCAAAATTCAGAAAACTAAGATCATGGCATCTGGTCCCATCACTTCATGGCAAATAGATGGGGAAACAATGGAAACAGTGACAGACTTTATTTTAGGGAGATTCCAAAATCACTTCAGATGGTGAATGCAGCCATGAAATTAAAAAACACATGTTCCTTGGGAAAAAAGCTATCACCAACCTAGACAGCATATTTAAAAGCAGAGACATTACTTTGCCAACAAAGGTCCATCTAGTCAAAGCTATGGTTTTTCCAGTAGTCATGTGTGGATGTGAGTGTTGAACTATAAAGAAAGCTGAGCCCCAAAGAATGGATACTTTTGAACTGTGGTGTTGAAGAAGATTCTTGAGAGTACCTTGGACTACAAGGAGATCCAACCAGTCAGTCCTAAAGGAAATCTGTCCTGAATATTCATTGGAAAAACCAATGCTGGAGCTGAAACTCCAATACTTTGGCCACCTGATGGGAAGAACCGACTCATTGGAAAAGACCCTGATCCTGGGAAAGATTGAAGGTTGGAGGAGAAGGGGAAGAAGGAGAAGACAGAGGATGAGATGGTTGTATGGCATCACCAACTCTATGGACATGAGTTTGAGCAAGATCTGGGAGTTGGTGATGGACAGGGAAGCCTGGTGTGCTGCAGTCCACAGGGTCGCAAAGAGTCAGACACAGCTGAGCGACTGAACTGAACTGAACTGATGTGTCAATGTAGGTTTATCAGTTGACAATCAATGTACTATTCTGGGGTTCAGGTTCGGGGGAGAAATGTTAATTGGGGAAGCTAAGGATGTGTGTGGGAGTAGGAGATATATGGAAAATCCTCAACTTAATTTTGCTATGAACCTAAAACTGCTCTGAAAAATAGTCTTACAAAGTACTTACCTTGATAGTGGTTAAGTCACTACAGCAAAGTCATCTGGTTATTAAGTGGAAGAGCTATGCTTCAGATCCAGACCCTCTGACTCTGAATTGCTGCACTTATCTGCTTTACTGTGCTGAATAGGAGATAATGTTCAAATGTACATGAATGATATTAACCTTGAAATCCCTGTGGTTTTTTGCCTCTGAGATATGTGGCTGAAGCTAGTCATTTCTCAAAAAGAGCAACTGCATTTTCTGTAACTGTCACTGATATAATTTCCCAACTACACATGGTGATTTTTATTTTATTTTTTTTTCCATTTATTTTTATTAGTTGGAGGCTAATTACTTTACAATATTGTAGTGGTTTTTGCCATACATTGACATGAA